>NC_134484.1:79006098-79208598 GCF_040206685.1 Ascaphus truei
TGTGGTGAATAAAATAAATAAAACACAAGCCCAGAAAAACAATCAGGCTGAATAAAAATCTCATGATCTCCTCTATTTGTGACTTGTATGATGCATCTATATTATAATACATTTAATCATACACAAAATATATGTATGATACATATGCAAAAAGCAACATTTTCAACTGAGAAAAATATAAATTAGGGTATAGAATACTAACAAACAGATGAGATCATGAAAAGCGATCCTTTACAGTGGCTAGAGTAAACCAAGTGTGCAAAATAGTCAAAAAGGACAAACAATACACAAAGTTACCACCACGAAGCTAAGCTAAACCACTACCTTGATCTAAAAAAGAAGTGTGTGTGCGCAATTCAAATCCATATTATCATTGCAAATATATATTAATAATAATACGCTCATCTCCATTCTGATACACATGCACATGTATAGGCATGTATATTGAACAGTGGCTAATGATCTAGCCATGAGACAATAAGAACTTTATTACATATTGCAATATATTTAAAATACACATTTAAAATTCATAGATGGAGACCAGTTCATGTGGACGGACATATCTCCAAATGTGAGAAAAATGTAATGTAAATGTTGTGTGATACATGCAACAGATAGCACCCACTTAGCAATAATATATAAAATCCTTTTCTAAGAAAAGGTGTAATGTCCACCACTTTATTGAAACCCAATGGATGTTTGGTTTTTAGTCTGTGGATCCAAAATTGGTCCCTGCGCAGCAAGTACAGATCCCTGTTGCCACCTCAAACATTAGCTTTGAGGGACTCAATGGCAGAAAAATGTAATGACTTGGGGTTATCGCCATGTACACGGTGAAAAATATATAAATGGAAACAATTAATCCCCATGTGTACAAGATCAATTGTATAAACCAATAATATAGTTACAATTCCTGTCCAGGAGTCGTTGAAATGTATTGAAAATCCAACTGCACAAAAATGTGTTTAAGATACCACATGCAGGAGATGGGGGCTGCTGTATCTGGGAAGAATCTATGAAAAAGGGGAAAGAAACAGTGCACACCCTAGTGCATTACCATAGAAATAGAATTTATTAAATAAAAAAGGGGGGTAAACAATGCCCACTTACAAGATCGTAAAATAGGAAAGGGACTGACGTCATCGCGCTACCTGTATGCGGAAGGGAATCCCTGATAACCACGTGTGTCTGGAGCGTGCCGATCTGTTTTGACAGCATCTGAGCTGCCTGCATACTGCCGGTATAGATCGGGCAACGCGGTTGCTGATTGTCAGTTTCAGAGGACTCAAACAGCATCTACAGCAGTCCACGGAGCAGGAGGTGCTCTCGGATTAATCAGCTCCCTACCGGGTGATCCCCTCAGCTGATGGTGATTATATACAGTGACATAGTCTAAAGATACCTGTATATGAATTTCATTGTTTACCCCTCTTTTTTATTTAATAAATTCTATTTTTGTGGTAATGCACTAGGTTGTGCGCTGTTTCATATATATATATATATATATATATATATATGTATGTATGTATATATATTATTATTTTTTTTTAAATAATACAATTCAAACTTTTTAAACTCACAAACCTTTGCTCCTCTTATGTTTGATTAAAGTTACACTAACTCTTTACAACATATCAAAGTCGCAATAAAATAGAAGTAATCAAATATAAAACAACTTTATTTTTAACGGTTATTATGTAAGTTACGATGTGTTTATTAGCTTTGCAAATGTAAGCCCAAATGCCTCAATTAAAAAAATACACTAACCAATATCATAAAAAATACAGCATCTATTGCTGTAATTGAAAGTTAGTTAGCGATGCATACTGTACTTCACAGAGAAACAAAAGAACTGTTCCATACAGGTAGATTATTTTTTTTGGACAAAAAAATAACAATTTAAGAAAATGCTTTTACATCAATATTTTTACTAAATAGTTAACTACTACATTTTAGTTTGGAGTATTTGATTATGTTTTTTTTTTTTTTTTAAAGAGAACAGAATGGGACAGTGAAAGTGGGCTAGGGACTTTAAGGGCATAAGGGTCTATTCATTAAACGGCGATGGTGCATTTCTGGGCTAAAGTGTCAGTTTTTGCACAGATTTGAAGTTTGCTGTATTCATTAAGCCCTTTTATTTTGTGTGCAAATTAGGCAAACTCGCAAAATTACACATTCATGGGCTTTTCATAAAGATGCAAGCTTGCAGCTCACAAGGAGTCTTGCCTCACTCAGGTAGGCAAAACAGGACTTTTGCTGGAGAGGGAGAAGAATGGAGGAAGAGAGTTGTCGGACTTATTAAGATTCCCCTCTCCTCTTCCCTCCTCCCTCTTTCCCCCCCTCCCCTCCCTTTCCCCCCCCCTCCCCTCCCCTCCCTTCTTTCCCCCCCTCCCCTCCCTTCTTTCCCCCCCCCTCCCTCCCTTCTTTCCTCCCCCCTCCCTCCCTTCTTTCCTCCCCTCCCCCCCTTCTTTCCCTCATAAGCTATATTTCATCTACCTGAGTTGAGTAAGGTAAAATCTCTGTCAGTTTCCAGGTGGTATTGCTGAAAAACAAGTGGAAAGTGCATTCAAATAAGACATCAAACTGGAGCGACAGAAAAACTCTGATAGAAATGTCTTTATTTCATTAGTACATTGTAAATCATTTAAGTATAAGTATCGTTACAAAATAATAATCATTACATCATTGTGTAAGACCGCAATATAAGAAGCACAATAAAAAAGTGAAACTGTCAAAATAAATGAATATCTTTAAACAATTATTGTAATTGTTTTACTATGCATAGAAAAGTTCCAGTAAATAATGTGTATTGGTAATCTTGCATAGTTAGAGGGATGCAAGATGGGAAACGCAATAATAAATACATTCTTCAATGACTTACCTAAATGATAGTGCCAGAAGGTATTAGTCAATAGTTTATTAATATACAATGCAGATCTTAAAATGCACGCTATAATTTGTACAATTTATCATATTATATTTTTTCATAATACACTCTATAAATATAAGGTAACGTAAGCAATGCTAATAAACAAGGTTCAATAAATATGCTGCAGACAATGCATTATTGCTACATGTTGTTCAGGCTATTAATACTATGTTTTACTTTTCATTAAATATAAATATACACTTGTTTCACTGTTTCAGTGCTCTACAAAACATTGTGTTGCAGCCTGCTGTAATTCTGATGGGGCTAGTTATCCCCTTCATGGGGCAGACTCATGAAGCGATGGTACGGGCTAGCACAACTGATCCTGCGTTAAGCATGTTAAAGTGGGGGGTTGGGGACGGGTGTAAGGCTGGATGGATCTGTTATGCCAACATACCGATAATCAGTGCTTAATGAATCTGCCCCTCTGTTTCTCTGAAGTCTGTAAAAAAATATATAAAGACCAATTTTAACTTTGTAGGGACTGACAATAAATAATTTAACATATTGGTTATATATCTTCTCCGGTGCATTACAACAGTATGATTGTTCAAATTATACTGCTCATAAACTTGAGTTGTGTTTTTGTGTTTAGGTCCACCTGATAAGATCCCAACACCAACAAAACCTCTTCCTACAGTGCCACCACATCGCTCTATCCCGCCAGCAGACCCCCGTAAGAACGACAGACAACCTAAACCTCCCAGACTTCCCACTGGAGACAAGCCATCTTATCCTGGATCCAAACCCGATATCTGTGATGGGAATTTTAATACACTGGCTATTCTACGACGGGAGATGTTTGTTTTTAAGGTAGGAAACAATGAATTTAGTATTAGACCTAGTATCTGCATTTCAACTCTGCTATACAAGTCTTAACAATCACAAACCAATTTAGTTCTAGAAACGAAACAATAGACGTTGAACAGCTTAGACATCTAGAAGGGAATTGCTGTAACAAGCTATTTTAAAAATGTATTAATGTAATCTGAAACTATAAGAACTAGGAATGTAAGGATAAGTATTTACTGCATGTTATGTAGAGATAAAAAATATAATTTAAGTTGTGAATAAGAACTAATAAGAATTCTATTTTGGGAATGTTGCCATATTAACCCAAACTAATAATGCCTTTGTGATTTTCAATGCTTCTTTGTAAGCTCCTTGTTGTTGTTAAGAATTAGACCTTTCTTTTATGCTTCTTATTTGTCAGTGTGATGACATTTTAGAGAGATGCGTTGTTGAAAGACCGTACTAATTAGACTAGAACATTAGGGTGGATAAAGGATTTGGAATTCAGCTTTATTTTACCACTATTGTCTTAGAGTTAATGTTGTGTGAGAATGAAAAGAGAAGAACATTATCTATACGAAAAGCAGAAAACACTGCCGAACTTCAGATTAATTCTACTATATGCAGTTAGGCTCTATCATACATAGGTTTATTTGATGCAGAGTAATTGTTAGTGACAGAAGCACATTTTGGGAAAAACCTTCATCAGATTCACCCTTTTTTCCTGATGAGTTTTCCCAAAATGTTGTGCTTCTGTCACTGTAACCATCGCTCTGCATCAAATAAACCTATAGTGGCGAGAAAACGTTTGGGAACCCCAATGATAAATTCCATAGTTTCTCTATGATTACCTTGTACCTTCTTTTCTTAAATATCCAATAGGGTTTATATTAACCAGTCCCATGTCCTTTGAAACAAAATGATGTATGAATTAGTCAAACACTGAGTAATTAAGAGTCATGGTGTGTGCCAAAGTAATTGAAACCCTGGTTTTATCAGAGAAATTAAAGTGGTTAATTAGAATCAGGTATTTAAATGATTAGGTAGATCATTTGGGTTGAGTTTTGGCGGCCGCACCATCTATAAAGATCAGAAACTTCGTGAGTTTGGTCTTCACCATAAAGGTGTGTGGAAACACGATACCACGATCAAAAGAAATCTCTGAGGACCTCAGAAAAGCAGTTATTGATGCTCATCAGTCTAGAATGGGTTACAAAACCATTTCTAAGGATTTGAGGCTCCAGCAATCCACTATCATACAGATAGTCTACAAATGGAATAAGTTCAAGACCACAGTCACCCTACCCAGGACCGGTCGTCTTACCAAAAACTCTACAAGAATAAACTGGCAAATCATCCAGGAAGTCATAAACAACCCCAGAATAACATCCAAGGATCTGCAGGCCACTTTCACCTTGGCTAATGTGAGTGTTCATGACTCAGCTATTAGAAAGACACTGAACAAATATGGTGTTCATGGAAAGATAGCAAGGTGGAAACCACTGCTCTCTAAAAAGAACATTGCTGGCCGTTTGAAGTTCACCAAAGAGCACATAGATGAGTCGAAGGTAGAAATTTTGGGCCTAAATGAGGAACATTATGTTTAACAAAAACCAAATACTACTTTCGAACAGAAGAACCTCATTCCAACCGTAAAGCATGGTGGTGTGATTGTGATGGTTTGGGGCTGTTTTGCTGCCTCAGGATTTGGACGGCTTGACATCATTGACACAACCATGAATTCTGCATTTTATTAGATGATACAAAGTATCTGTTTTGTGTCATTTGTTTAATCCGGTTATCTTTATATATTATTAGGATTTAGATTAAATCTAATAACATTTTAGGTTTCAAATATGTGGAAATCCTAAGGGGTTCACAAACTTTTTCTCGACCCTGTATTTCGGTTCTCTGTCTCTTGGACTGTTAATAAATAAGACATTTTACATAAGAATTAAATTTTCTATATATCGTCATGAAAAAGGATATTAAAATACCAACGTATTTATAAACCGCAGTAAATATTCTCATTTATCATTTATAGATGATAAATAAATAATGAAATCCATTGCTCACAGAAAATGTCCTGTCTAGCCATTCTGTTCTTTTAAAAAGTAGACTGAGCCAAATTTAAACAAGATGCATGTTTAATTTCTATAGTAGAGAAAACAAAATGTCTGTCCTTGACTGGTAAATACTCTCAGAGCTATTATACTGGAGCAGGTTGAAATCCTTTTACAATTTTATGTTTTCAGCAATGAGCTTATTTCCCTTTGGCTTATTTTCCATGAGTACAGTATAAGTGAGATTCCAGATTTGGAAAAGCATACTTCCCTTAAGGAAGTAACTTAGAGCCAGAAAAATTCTCAAAACTGAAATAAAAGTGCTTAAAATGTGTTAGATGTAAGCTAAATACTATATGGAACATAAACTGAAAATAGTACAAGACTGTTTTTCACAGAATACTCTCCTCAATTGGGCCACTCTGAACACTAGAATAACCCTTCCAGATAAAATGTAATACAAAGAAACACACATAATACTAGAAAACTTCTAAAGACTAAATCCAATGGAGTATGTTTATATCTTAAACCGGATCTAAAACCTATTCTAAGGGAAGATGTTTATGAAGGGAAAATGTAGAGACCTTGTGGATAAAAATTAGCCGTGGGAGTAAAAGTAAAAATAAATTGTTTGTAGGGATATCCTATAAACCACCAAATATCTGTGAGCTTGAGGAAGCCAAAATACTTTTGCAAATGGAGAAGGCATCAAAACTAGGCCATGTTTGCGCATAATGGGTGATTTTTAATTATCCAGACATAGACTGGGGCAATGAGATTAGCATTACAATGATAGGAAATAGGTTTTTGGGGGTTCTTAAAGACAATTACATGACCCAAATTATTGAGGAACCAACCAAGAAAGGGGCAATACTGGATTTGGTAATATCAAACAATGTAGACGTAATAATAAATATTCAAACCCTGGAAAATCTGGGTAACAGTGATCATAACATGGTCTCATTTTAAATAAATTATCAAAAAAACGATTACTTGGGTTCAACAAAAACCTTTAACTTTAGAAAGGAAGATTTTAATAAACTGAGGACTAATCAATAAAGTGTATATTGGGATGATGTTTTTGCAGGGAAAATTTTCAAACATAAGTAGGCAGCCTTAAAACATTGTTAGAAAAGCACACTTATCAGTGGGTTATTAGGTAATAAAAATAAAAGAAATAAGTCAAAACCAATGTGTCTAAATAAACAGAAAGGGTATTCTTAAATTCAGAAAGGACGGAGGCATCAAATCAGAATTATAAGGAATTAACAAAAGTTGCAAAAAGGGCAATCAAATTGGCAAAAATTGAAAATGAATAAAGGATTGCAATAGAAAGTAACAATAACTAGAGAAAACGTTCTTGAAGTACTTTAATAACAAACAAATTAGAAACGAAAATATAGGACCCTTACAGTGTGAGATGGGCAGCCAGATTATTGGAGATATTAAAAAAATTCTTTGCTTCTGTGTTTACCAGGGAAGACTCAATTGCAATAGTAGTGCCAATGGAGGAAGCAACAACTCTATATAAACAAACTATTGGTTAACTGAGGAAGAAGTTCATACGTGGCTTGATAAAATTAAAGTAAATAAGGCACCTGGCCATGATGGCATATATCCAAGAGTTCTTAAGGAGTAACGTTCAGTAATTGCCAAACCATTACATTTAATATTCAAGAACTCCCATTTCCACAGGCTCATTTCCACAAGATTTACATAAAGCAGATGTGGTGCCTATATTTAAAAAGGGAGCTAGATCACAACCGGGGAATTACAGACCTGTAAGCCTGGGGAAGATCCTTGAAGGTTAAGTACAGGATAATATTCAGGAATACCTAATGGAAAACAAAATTATTAGTAATAGTCAGCATTGATTTATGAAGGATAGGTAATGCCAAACTAACCTTATTAGTTTATTTGAGGAGGTAAGTACTCACTCCCTCTAGGTGACCTAATCACATCTCTTGGGTAGAAATATCACCTTTATGCAGATGACACACAAATTTACTTTTCAACCCCTGACTTTACACTGCTGTACAGACCAAAGTCTCTGAATGTCTCTCTTCTATATCATCAAGATCTCCTCATGCTTACTCCCTAGCCTGGGTCTACTGTTTCTACATTAATGTTGGCAGCACTATCATACACCCAGTATCACAAGAACGCTGCCTCGTTGTCACATTTGACTCATCCCTCACATTCTACTCTCACATTCACAATGTAGATTTGTTTTTCATTTTTCCTCAGTAACATTGCAAAGATACACCCATTTCTCTATCGCTCTACTGCTAAAACTCTAACATATGACCTAATTCTGCCTCTCACCTTTCTTTCCTGCAATTTAGCCTAAACAATCACTTTACTCCAAAATATGTCTCCACCTCTCTCATGCTGAAATCCCTGTTCTGACCTTCAATTAAATCCTGTATCACTTAAAAAATTCTCTGCCACTCTTCCAGGGCTACCAGCAGAAATATTGGGGCCTAGGACAAATTAAAGGATCATCTCCCCCCCTCCCCCCTTTGACCCACCTGGCATACTTGGGGTCCATGAGGGGTGGAGAATGAGATATGGGCCTGAGAGTTTGGGTGGTGGACGGAAGGAGATAAGGGTCTCAATGGAATAGTTATGGACCTGGGGGAGGGGAGGAGAAAGGGGGGGGGAGAGAGAAGAGAGGGGTGGAGAGGGAGATAGATGGTGGGGAAAGAGGGGGACAGAGTAGAGGGAGGCGGAGGAGAGGGGGGATTGGGTGCAGAGGCAGGGAGAGGGGTGAAGAGAGAGAGACAGAGAGAGAGACAGACAGACAGACATACAGACAGACACCACTGTCTACCTGCTTCCCTGTAGGATTGAGGGGGCATTTTAGAGGCTGTGGAGGGGACCTGCTGAGCTGCCTGTTTGAGGGTGGCCATGGAGGTGCCTGTCAGGTTGAGTCTTTCTTTCACTGGCATACAGCATGCTGCCTCAGACAGGCACCTCGAAGACAACTTCCAGCAGGCATCTCTGCAGGCCCCATCTGACAACACCAACCAGGAAGCCCCCTCTGTGGATCTGGAGTCTGGACACATGATTGGGCCCTTTACTCGCTGAGCCTGGGACAGTAGTCCTGGCTTTCCCCCCTGTCGGCAGCCCTGCTCTCTTCTGACCCTCCTTACATCCCAGCCCTAATTTCTCCCTGTACACCTGCCCGACTCTTGTGTTCTGCTCAAATATGTCTTCTGTCTATCCTTTTTGTATCTATAGCACTCTCCCACCTAAAACCTGTCTTACTCCCTGCCCTGCATCTCAAACATGCCCTTCCCATAAATATATATGGCTAGCAGCCTCTTTCTCCACCTTTAGGACCTTTTGTATGTAGCCCTATTTCTGACGCTCTAAAGAGACTACGGGTAACTGCATGCACCTGTGGCTCCAGGAGATCTAAGCCTCCGCTAGCTGGGAGCCTGGGGTAACACTTATTAGCGCTGTGCCTCCACTTACCCAGAATCCCCGTGATGTGAGATTCCCCTGGGCAAGAAACATATACACACACATATGCTTGTAACTGATTTTACTATAATGCAATAATAATCTTAGCACTTTATATGGCAGCAACACATAACATATACCTTATACTATACACTTATCACTAACTTGGCTAACTGGTAATGTCCTTATAACGTGAGTGGCTCAGCCACGCTCTTAATGAGGATTGTCCTGTACAGCAGTGGCTCGGCCACGCTCTTAATGAGTATGTCTCTGTCCCATCACCGCGTGCCCCACACACCGTGTCCTTGTGCTAATAGGAAGATTGCTCAGTATATTTAGGCCTCTGGCCACTCACTGGTGTCCCCAAAGAGTTACGCCTAAGGCGGGATCAGCGCCTGTTGACCGGTGTTGGTGCACTTGCTGTAAATACCTTCCGGTCACGGCGGTGACCAGTAATATTTCAAAAAGGATCAGACGAATCCTCTGCTTGCCTTTGATGTCTGCAGTGCAGCTGTCTGGTCCCAAACAGCTCACCACCAAACTTGCTCCGCTCACTTGTCCCTAACTGTCCCTAACTGTCTACACAGTAAGGTGACTGATCGCTACCACTATGGGCGTCCCTGCAGCACAGCAGCCTACTGTGACTCAGGGATTCTCCTAAGGGCCTGCGGGTAAAGCTGTCCTATGCAGGCGGGTCACGGACCCCCTGCACGCACACACCCTCCTCCTTTACCTTCCGGATCCCCTCTGCCTAGCGTGGTCTCTCCCCCACGCTTCCCTTTCCTCCTCCCGTAATCCTAGCCTTCTGATTGGCTCCTCACATCTGGTGACCACTTTAGAGCTCATGGGAGTTGTAGTTCCTCAACGGAGCCTTTCCCTTACAGGCCCGTCGTTCACACGCTTTCATTGCGCATGCGCGACCTTCCCACTCTCTCAGTGCCCTCTGCAAGGTTGCGCAACAACATGGCGGCGCCCTGTACTAACGTGCCGCCGCGGAACCTGCCACACTCCCACCGAGCACACATATGAGGTTCCTAACAAATCCCTACATTCTCCCCCTTGCAGATTCCAACGACCCTGCTTGGGTCAACTTACGTAACTATACACAGAACGTTATATATAAAAATGACACAACATAAATGCGATCTTGCTTATCAGCTCTAGATTAGATTGCACATTTCATTGAACATTACAGCAACAGACTGCACTCTGCTGCGAGCCCACTGCTGAGCCTCATAATGGGGTGCCCCGAATCTATCATAAGCCATCCTCATTGAGGTTGACCAGTTCTTTGGCTTCGGCGAAGTTGCTCTTCAGCTACCTGCTCGGGAGAGTAGTAATTCTCGTTTGGCATTTCCAATTCTGCCCTTGAGGGGCTTGATAGGTCTACAAAGTCTCTCTGGGGCACAAAGCATGGGCTCTGCGGGTCTAGTGGCTGCCTCACGGGAGTCAGCGTATCTGTCGTTGGACCAAGGGGCTCTTTACCCGTAGCTCCTTCGGGAGATGCCCCCGTGACAGGAAGGCCCCTTGAGAGGTTCCCGGCATAGGATTCTCAGAGGTGGCATTTATTATAGTCTCTGGGCCATCCTCTGTACTTTCAGCTTCTCCATCAATTGCAACAGTGGGCACTTCCAATTCATTGTCCCCTACTTGAGGTATGGGGAGCAGATGATTCCGATGCCATACCTTTACCCGGCCTTCGGAGTCCCTGATGCGGTATACCGGGAGGCCAGGCATCTGTGATTCCACCTCATACACCCCATCTCTCCACCGATCAGCCAGCTTGTGCTTTCCGGGAATGCCCAAGTTACAAAGGAGAACAGCATCCCCCGGGCGGATCGCTTTATGTCGTACCTTGTGATCGTAGCGCCTATTGTTGCTCGCATTTAATTGCCCCGCCGCCTTTTCAGCCAATTTATAGGCCTGCTGCAGACTGTCCTGTAACCTTTGTACATATCGAAAATGAATCCTGTTGGATACCCCATCGGTAGATATCCGCAGTCGCACATCCACGGGCAGCCTAGCGTCGCTCCCAAACATCAAGAAATACGGAGTATACCCTGTAGACTCGTGTCTAGTACAGTTATAGGCATGCACCAGTGTCTCCACATGCTTGCTCCACTCAGTCTTCTGAGAGCCTTTTAAGGTCCCCAGCATGTCAAGTAGTGTTCGGTTGAACCGTTCAGGCATAGCATCCCCTTCGGGGTGGTACGGGGTAGTTCGTGACTTAGCTATATTTAACAGCTTCAGCAGTACTTTAATCAGAGTACTCTCGAAATCCCTGCCCTGATCCGAGTGCAGTCGGTTCGGTAATCCATAATGAATTAAGTATTTCTCCCATAATACTCTAGCCACGGTCACCGCCCGCTGATCTTTGGTGGGGAACGCTTGAGCGTATCTTGTATAGTGGTCTGTAATCACTAGTACGTTACCGATGCCCCGGGTGTCTGGCTCGATACACAAGAAATCCATGCACACCAAATCCATAGGACCAGAGCTTTTCAGATGGGCCATGGGGGCTGCCCGAGTGGGGAGTGTTTTCCTCTTTATACAGCGGGTACACTGTCGGCAATTAATTTCCACCGATTCTCTCATTTTTGGCCAATAAAACCGGTCCCGGAGTAGCCCGAACGTTTTGTCGATACCCAGATAGCCATGATCATCATGTAGTGCCCGAAGAACCATATTTCTCAGCTTTTGAGGCAGGAATAGTTGCCGCCAGTCGGGGTGATTATGGTACGGTATGACCCGATACAGTAGGCAATTGTCCAGTTCGAACTTCCCGAACTCGTTCAGTAGTAGTTTCACCAGTTCTCTGGGGGCTTTCTTAAGGATTGAGGGATCCACTTGTTGCAGAGCTTGGCGAGCTAGTTCCACCACTGGGTCTTGAATCTGGTGTTGCACCAATTATTTCCAGGAAATGATTTTATCTTCTGTAATGTTCATTCCTTCCCGGTATCGGTAGGCCCGGGGAATGGCTCGGGATTGGCACCCTAATGAGTCAGCTACTCTTAGCTCCGAGAACGCCACCTGATCGTTGACCACTGCTGCTAATGAACATAAAGCACGTATGCCAGGCCCCGGAATTTCCTCCCATACCTCCTCATCCATGGTAGGTTGAAGCCCCGGTCTTCGCGACAAAGCATCGGCCCCTATGTTAGTGGGCCCTGGTTTATACTTAAGGTTGAACCGATAGTTGGCCAGCGCCGCCAACCACATGTGACCCGTCGCATCCAATTTGGCGGACGTGTTGATATAAGTCATTGGGTTGTTATCTGTCCTGACTTCAAACTGTACTCCATACAAGTAATCGTGTAGCTTGTCAACTATAGCCCATTTGAGGGCTAGGAACTCCAACTTGTGAACAGGATAATTCTGTTCGCTTGGAGTCAAGCTTCGACTCGCATACGCCACTGGCCGGAGCCCTGTGTCATGTTTCTGGTGCAACACTGCTCCCAGGCCACTGAAGCTGGCATCCACGTTTACAACGTATTCTCGGTCGGGGTCGGCATAGGCCAGCACTGGGGCCTGCGTTAGGCTGGTTTTCAATTTCAAGAACGCTTGCTTGCAAGCAGAGGTCCATTTTTCTCCAAATGGCGTTTGTGCTGTGGTGGTTTTCCTGCCAGTATCCTCAGGATAGATTTTAAAGAGATTATTCAGGAGTTTAGCTTTGCTTGAGTAGCCCTCCACGAATCGCCGGTAGTAGCCGCAGAACCCCAGGAAGGATCGAAGTTCTTGGACGTTGTTGGGCCGGGGCCAATTCACCACGGCCTCTATCTTCCCTGGGTCGGTGGATATCCCTTCAGCGGATACAATGGACAACAGATATCCTAGAATTACTCCAAGGAGACACTGGTGCTACCAATTGTACACAGGCATGTACTACATACAGTCCAGAAAAATCACTGCACAATAAGAAATAAAGCGCTCTTCCGTCCAGAGTCCCACTAATAAATGAAGAGGCAATGTAGACACCCCACTTGAACCGTGCACCGTGACTATCAACGGGTAGGGGCTAAAATGTGGTAAGGAGGAATATAAAGCAGTAGTACCGCCGTGTCCCCTGTAAAGGAACAACCAGCTAAGTATGCTGCTACCCTCCGCCACTGCCCTCCTACACACGGTGTCACACACGGACAAGATATCCTCACTGCGGAGGTAGGGGAAGGGAAAACTAGAAGAGTAGTCACTCACAGTCTTGACGCGCCGTGTCTCCGGTCAATGATGACATCAGGTACCTCCGAACCGGAAGAGGAATACAGCGTGCTCCAGCCCAGGTAAATCGAACAGAAATAGATTTGTAAGGCGGTTCACTGCTGCTGCAGGGGTATAAAAGTGGAGGTTCCACACGCAATAAAATAAAAGGTTAGTTTATTTAGTGCATATACACAAAAAAATCTGCCACAGAGCGAAATCTGACGCGTTTCTTCCCACCAGTGAACCACCTTACAACTCTATTTCAGCGGATACAATGGGACCCACATATGTCACAGATGTGCGGCAGAATTTGCACTTATCCAGGGACAGTTTAAGCCCCTCCTTTTGAAGTCGATCCAACACCTTCATCAGTCACTCCTCATGCTCCTCTAGCGTCTTCCCGAACACTATAATGTCATCCAGGTACACCAAACATTCTTGCGGGTTCAGGTCTCCCAGTGTCTTTTCCATTAACCTTTGAAAGGTGGCAGGAGCCCCGCATATCCCTTGCGGCATACGGGTGTACTGGTAGAGCCTTAGCGGGCAGATGAAGGCCGTTCTCTCCTGATCTTCCAGATCCATGGGTACTTGATAATACCCCGACCTCAAATCTAGTACGCTAAACCATTTACTTCCCGTCAAGGCGTTCAAGTGGTCCTCGATGCGTGGGAGGGTGTACTGATCAGGTACCGTACGATTGTTCAATGTCCTATAGTCTACGCAGAGACATACGGGCCCATTCTTTTTGCAAACCACCACGATGGGTGAGGCATAGGGACTGCGTGATCCTTGAACGATACCAGCTTCCTCCATTTCGGCTAGTAGTCTCCTCACCTCTTCCACGTCTCGGGTGCTATGCGGCGAGAACGTTCCCAGAACGGTGTGGTGTCGCTCAATCGAATGGTGTGGCGGGCGCTGCGACTTCACCCCACATCCATATCACTTATGGAGAACACCCCCGTCGTTCTTCCAGTTTGGTCTGCAGTCTTCCTCTCCAGCCCTCCGTCAAGGGCGAGTCTCCGAAGTCAAATGCCAACCTTGGGGTCACGGCTTAGGCGGTGGCCACTGGACGCTCGCCTGCAGCCTTCCCCTCCGGGGTTACTGGATAGATTCGACCCAATTGTTGCCGGCGGTCAATGCACATGGTGTAGGGAGCACAGCAGCCTACTGTGCACAGCAGCCTACTGTGACTCAGGGATTCTCCTAAGGGCCTGCGGGGTAAAGCTGTCCTATGCAGGCGGGTCACGGAACTCCCTGCACGCACACACCCTCCTCCTTTACCTTCCGGATCCCCTCTGCCTAGCGTGGTCTCTCCCCCACGCTTCCCTGTCCTCCTCCCGTAATCCTAGCCTTCTGATTGGCTCCTCACATCTGGTGACCACTCTAGAGCTCATGGGAGTTGCAGTTCCTCAACGGAGCCTTTCCCTTACAGGCCCGTCGTTCGCGCGCATTCATTGCGCATGCGCGACCTTCCCACTCTCTCAGTGCCCTCTGCAAGGTTGCGCAACAACATGGCGGCGCCCTGTACTAACGTGCCACCGCGGAACCTGCCGCACTCCCATCGAGCACACATATGAGGTTCCTAACAAATCCCTACATTCTCCCCCTTGCAGATTCCAACGACCCTGCTTGGGTCAACTTACGTAACTATACAGTACACAGAACGTTATATATAAAAATGACACAACATAAATGCGATCTTGCTTATCAGCTCTAGATTAGATTGCACATTTCATTGAACATTACAGCAACAGACTGCACTCTGCTGCGAGCCCACATCCCTACATGTAAAACACACCTCTTTAACAAAGCATATGGGTATCCACTGGTTAATACTATGCATCTCATATGCACTGACCGTGGCCTCTTGCAGACACAATTAGCAGAACACCCTTCTTCTGTCTCTGTAAGTTCTCCCCACTTACTGATTAGATTGTCAGCTCTTTGGGGCAGGGACTCCTTTTCCTACTGTTTTATTACTGAAGTGCTTACTCCCATTGTGTGTTATAATATCATGTCACGTGTATTACTGCTGTGAAGCGCTATGTACCTGGCTGGCACTATATAAGTAAATAAAGATATACATACATACTGTACAAAGGTGGGGAGAGAATGTGTTTAGCGTATACTGAGTGCAAGGGCGTTTCATAGGTAAGGGGCAGTGAGGGAACAATGTTTAAGGCGAGAGAGCAGTAAAGGTGAAAAAAGTGGAATCTTTGACCTATTTTCTCTGTATCAACTTTTGAATCTGAGGAGTGGAGGTAAGCTGCCTACTAGCCAGTGTGGTTTGCGGTTATTACTTCTGGCAACTTCCGCAAAAATGATCTGTGTTTGTGTGACAAGTGTACGCATGTATGTTAACCTTTTCAGTAATGTTAGCCTTTTCAGTACCAGACCTGCATGCCTGAATGTACCTAGGTTATATCCTATGTCAATGTCCAAAAACATAATTATTTATACCACACCCGCCAACTAGAAGCGCTAAAAATGTATTGACGTGAATAAAGTAAAATATTATTTCCTTTAATTTTTGTAAATTAATATTGAAGCAAATTAAGAATGTGGAACCTTTATTGTTCCACTAACATCACGTTCTGAAATGTTTAAGAACGCTTATATTATTTCATAAAAAGGCAGAGTTTTGAATAAGATCTATCTCTCTTTCTTATTTATGACGATGCACAGACACTGGTAGTTCAGCTACGTGTATAAAGCAGGCTGCATTTTAGAAATCAATATTCAATTACTTATGGTTGCAATATTTTACATTAATTAAGAATATTGATGTGTTTCTACGGGTCTATGCATTACATTTCCACTACAAAATTTGTAAAGTAGTAAAGCTTTACTTCGAGCACCATTTCATTTTGAGATTGCTAGCTTTTTAGCTTCCTGAATACTGAACATGTTCTATTTAATAAATAATAAAGAGTCCCTGCTATGACAGTCCTTACTCTCTTTATCTCTCTCCATACAAACTGCAGCGGAGCCAGAAGTACAAATGAGGATGTTCTTTATTACAGCAGCCACTGCTGGTGTTGTTGCAGCGTATGCTCAAGTTAATAAGGTAGATCCCTGGCTTCTGAATGGTACTGGCCTGTGGGTAATGATGAGGCCCTGCTGGATTAGATTATGCGTTCAGCCCATGAGGGGCTAAGCACATGTCTCACTTCCGACGGAGGAGACACTGCAAGCTCCTACCCCATGAAGGGATAGTCTGGAACCCAACTAACGGCTCCTACCCCAGGCAGGGGTAGGCTAGAACGGAAGGTCTCACCCCCTAAGGGGCTCAACTTCAATCTATAATTTAGGCACTTCCTTCCTGCAGCTCAAAGAGGGAGGGCCCAGTATCTGTACCACCATTGGCTAGCACAGATCCCTGTGTCAACTCTACTCCTGTCACTCAGTAATTCAGCATGAGGAGGGGGAAAACCCCCATAAGATTGCCTGTCACGGCCTACATCTTATTAGAACTTACATGACAGGGAAACGTAGAGAGATAGCTGGACCAGCCACCGCTCTAAGTAGATACATTTAATTTCACCCTTAGCCCTGTGAAGCGAGCTCCTCTAATATTTAAAATCTTTTCAGTGTCGTGGGTAGTTTCCACTGATGTAGCCAAGGGGATTCGGTTTTTAAGAAACAATTTCCAACAATGTAGATATCGCTGTGAGATTTCTGATGTGCACCACTATTTTTATTTACAGCAATTACTGCTTTTTTACCGTTATATTTTCTCTTTTAGAAAAATAATTTTGCTTGGAGTGTGTTTCCTTCTTGTTTTCTCAGAAGACAACAGTAATGGCAGTTTGACAAAGTGACATTAGACAGATTTGGCTGCATCACTATTTTCAAAGCATGAAATGGTTGGTAGCCACCAGTCAAAAATGGCCATCACAGTGATGGTTGCAAGTGGGCTTTCTTATGACAGAATGTGTTACTGTGTTGTGCTAGTGCATAGCTGGAGGAAGTTTAGAGGTCCTCTGGGCCAGTTTAGCACAGCAGCACTGGAAAGTAAAGCTGAAAGTTAAGAGCAATCACTCACCGCCCAACTGTGAAAACCGTGTCCCAGATTGCTGTGCCAATCCCAGCTCTGCCGAATTTCTTATGTTCCACGGAATCTCAAGGCATAGTGTAATAGCAGAGAGATGGGAGCATTGGATAGAGAGAGATAACATAACGTGTTATGCTGTATAATGGGCACACAAAAAAAGTTATTTTTATGGTGCAAGTCATCAAAGTTGTAACGCTAAAGACAACACAATTTTTACTGCAGGTGATACAAATATTGGGACTGGCACCAAAATGATGAAATATAGCAATAGTACACATAGAATAGTTTTGATGGTAGTAATCAAGTCCTGATATTTATTGGAACTGGGCCAATGTAAAAAAACACCGCATTTTTTTTTTACTGGTGTCAGCCCTATCTTGCCATTACATACATAGGTTAGATAAGCTAAACCAACCTGGAATAGGTGATAAACTATTACACACAACACATTTAATTGCCCTGGATAACTAGCACCAACATCCACACCACTACCCCACTGTATCCAACGAACATAAGCCCCCCACCCCCCTCCTGTTCAGTAATGGCCAATAGCCCTATAAGCCAAATGTGGCTAATATGGATTTTGGCCACTGTGACAGAAAAAATAATGCAGTTACAAAAAAAAAGGGAACATCAACATTATAAATAACATTTAAACAAAATTATAAAAGAGGAAAGGATATTTTTTTGCAATGTTACAGAGGACAAAATGACAGGTTTTAGCTACATTGGAAGTGGGAGTGAAGAATGCGAGGGAGGAGTCAAATGTGACCCATAGGCAGTGTGTTTGTGATACTGGGTGTAGGATAGTACTTCCAACAGTAATGGAGCAGTAGGGCCAGGCTTGGGAGGAAGTATGAGGAGCTCTATCTTTGACATGTTAAGTTTGAGTCGGCTGAGAGCCATCAAGCATGATTTAGCAGTGATTAAGAGACTTTTGTCTGTACAGCAGGTGGTACAGTATGAAGGGTTGAACTGTAAATTTGTGTCAGCATAGATGTAATATTTGAACCCAAAAGTTGTGATAAGGTCACCTAGAGAGAGTGTGAAAAGAGAAGGGGTCCCAGGACCCTGGGGTATGCATTATTATCGGATCATTTAATTTCCGCATCAAAACTAGTCTAAAAATATCACACCATGGAAAAAAAACCTATATTGATGAATTAGGTCATAAAATTATCGGCCTCGTAGAGAGAAATGAAAATGTTAGACACGGCAGAAGCAAGGGACAGAGAAATTAATACTTTCTAGAGAGAGAGAGAGCGAGAGAGAGTAAAATCACTTGAAAGATAAATAATGTAGAATGAAAAGATGAAGGGAGGTAGTGGGTGGGATAAGAAAAACATTGAACAAAAGTAGGGAGGAAAAGAAGTACAACCTATTTTGTAGTTGTATAACCCCTTCAGTGCTAGATGGACAATCAAAGTAGTGCTTTGCTTTCCCATCTGGTTTGAAGACAAACAGGGATTGATATACAGTACCATACAATTGGAGAGAAATATTTCCCCCTTTGTATTCTAGGTAAAAGACAAAAGGATGTTTTATTTATGTGCCTATATGGGGGTTGAGTTTATTTTTACAAATATGGGGATGAGTTTCATTAATGGAAGGATCTGTTATGTCAAAACAATCATGCACAAGTTTCATATATCATCCATTAAAACTCCCACTTCTCCCCACACCACCTCCATGACCCATAGCTATTTCCCCATCTATTCTGTCTAGATCATTGCCTCTTTCTTGTTCCTCCCCTACCTTCCTAGTTTAAAATCTCCTCCAACCGTTTAAACATTCACCCCCTTGCATGCACGTTTCTTCTTCGTTGAGTTGCAATCAATCCCTACTATAAATATTGCACCTCTCAGAAAAGGAATCCCAGTGCTCTAAAAATCCTACTCTTCTCCCTGCACCACTTTCACAGCCATGCATGGCACTGTTCTATTTCTGAAAATACTTCCTTGGAGATCCTTGCGGCCTGTAATAATTTTTTGAGTACCTGTCACCTACAGCACACCTGTGAGCACGTGAACTGCGTATGGGACAAGGATTAATACACTGCTACCTAGCTGGCCCACTTTTCACCTTTCGCAAAGGTCACTCCAATGAGTAATATCACTCTGTCCCAATATACCATCTGCCATGGACAGCACACTTGTGAGCACGTGACTTGGATCAGAGGAGCGCAAACTTTTCCCCCTGCGCCACCCTGCTGGCTTTCCCCTCTCTGCCCACCCCCCCTTACCTTGGCTCTGGCGTTCTGGGCGTCATGACCTCACGTTGCCATGGCGACGCGTCTCCACAAGCCGTCTGAACCAAGGTAAGTACACTTTACAGAGGCATTCGCCGCTTCCCCGACATTTAATTTAAGTGCCTTCGGGAAACGCGCGGGGCCTCTGTAAACCCCGTGCCCCGCAGTAGAAGTATAAATATGAAATTTGCAAAGTTTCAGATCCCTGTTTTTTTTAAGAAAAACTAATGCACTTAACACAAAAATCTGTAGCAAAATGTGTCCAAAAATGTAAATACCTTCTACAAAGCGTGCTAACAGTTCATTCAGAGCCCACCGCATTACTTATTAAAGGTTTATTTAATATATATATATTATCACTTGTGAGCACATTCACATGTCTTAGACAGGTCTGCACCCCTGCCTTTCAACCATTATCACCTAGCATACAGTGCTCCCACTGCAGCAAGGGATTCTGGGAAATGACATGCAAATGAGCACACAATGTGTCATCTTTTGCCTGGAATATCCATTCACATGGAGCTCATTTAAGATGATGCATCGCCGTTCACACAGCTTTTAAGCACAGCATGGGACTTGCAAAGCACGTCAAACCACTCACAGACATGTTTCAACCTTGATGGGTATCATCAGTGTGAGGTTGGTTTATACTTGCTTTCCAATATTTCTAGGCTGGGTAGGTTTACCATTACATTTTAAGTTATGGTGGGTAAAAAAGGCAACAAAAAAACTCCACCGTTAGCATATAGCCAATAAAGAATATCACTTGTGAGCACATACAAATATCTTAGACAGGTTTGCACCCCTGCCTTTCAACCATTATCACCTAGCATGCAGTGCTCCCACTGCAGCAAGTGATTCTGGGAAATGACATGCAAATGAGCCCACCATTACTTAAAATGTGAGACCACAAACTGTTTGGTCCCCTAGCACCCCATCTTTTCTTGGTCTCTGTGTATCCTGAGTCCCCCTATGCTGGAGGAAATATTCTCCTGGCTGCTATAGAAATACATCTCCCACAGACTTGCTATTCCTGCCCTGGCGCTCCCAAAATCTTCACTCAATCTGGCAAATTTATTGGTATAAGTCAACTCTGAACTTGCCTGCATCCCCCCTGCTTTCCCTTATTTGACCCAGCTACCTACCTCTTCCTTCTCCTCAGTCACCCTCTGCACCACTAGACCCAACCAGTCCTGCTCAGTGAGCAATAAACTCCTTTCAAGATTGTCAATGTCCCTCAATGTTGCAAGTTGCCTCATCAGATCAGCAATCTGAGACTCCAAAAAGACCACTGGCTCACACTTTCAACAGTGGTATGCTCCCTGGAACCCATACACAAGTGTGTGGCAAATACACATACGTGTGGCAAGATGTTCATTGAGTGACATTCTCAATCCTGCTCATTGTTGCACCTATGGAGTATTACTGTAAGTGCTAACAATTTCCTGTACTTCTATTTACATTGTTTCAAAACTTCCTTGTTCCAACTCCTTCTGGTTATAACTTCACACTTAATCCAACTGCACTTAAATCACACTGCAATTCACTGACAGCTCAGTGCTCCCACTTAAGTGGCGGAGAAGAATACACCACTTAAAACTAAGATAATTTCCCATCTGTTTGTTTTATTTTGCTTCAGTTAATGCACATCATTTTCGTATCTCTCATCGTCTTTATGGGCGTGTGGGGAAGTGTAGCACAAACCGGGGTTCCAGCTATTTGCCACCTAAGGCCTAATGCCACCTTATACATTGAAATTAATATTCTGATATAACTATTCAGATATACTGTATACAACAATGTGCGGGTCCGAGCATGATCCCCCCGCCTCCACAGCGATGTCGCGAGAACACGATCTCCACAGCTGCGACTTTAAGCTCTTTCAGCCGCTGCTCCAGGGACAGTAAGCAGAGCAACATATTCGGACCCCTCCACACACACTTTCAGTTTTATGTAAGAATATTATTGATGCGCACAATAATAGTTTTCTTTCATAATTTTTTTTAGCAACTCTAATGTTACAGAATGAGTATGTACAAGTGAAATCTAAGCTTTATAGGAACTGCAACATATTTTCCAAAAGCGACCTAATTATCTTCAACACTATATATCAATTCACGTGGTTATCGCAAGAATAAACATTGGTTGCAAGAAAGTGGTTTTAAATGGTATTGCTGTGTAAGACAAAATTCTGTGCAGTTTGAATATTTAGGTCATGTTGTATCCAAAATAGCAGACTGTAATTGGAGCTTCTGCTGTACAGTACGTTAGCTCTTTAACATAGATTTCCCCCCCCCCCAAACAATATAAAACAAAATGTCCCCTTGAAGCAGCAATCCCGCTGAAAATGGAGATATATATATATTTTTTAGCAAGATTTGCAGCAGGTGGATGCCACAGACCTGAAACACATTATTCCCAGCTCTGGTGTACCCACCCAAAATCCTTACCGGTGAAGTACCGCCATTACTTTCTCATTTCTCCAGTGGAATTAATACCGTTACTTTCCCACTAAGTAACTCGTAAACAGGAGGTCCCCAGAGCGGAAAATAACAGGGTTCAGCTCCGAGGCCCACCCCTCCGCCCCCCCCCCCCCGCTGGTTTAAAGACAGAAAGAAAATTAGCAGTCAGGATTGATGGTTTAAGCAGTTTTCCTGCTTCTCATGTCACAATCCATTGAAACTAATACACTGAGGTTGCAATGTTTGTCCCAATAGCTAACACAGATATTAAAAGATATTCTCTTGATAGCAATGTGAGCTTGTCCCTGCAACCTTTTCTTGACATTACACTTACAGGCATTTGCTGGGTGCATGAGTGAACTGAATTTCTTAGATAAGTAGACATGACATGATAATGTGTTGTGGCACTTAGAGGCATTTGTGTGGTGCACGAATGACTAAGATATGAAAGGATAAAATCATAATGTGTTTTGGCATTTCCTTTGTTGTTTAAGGTCAAAACCTATTGATTTTATACAAGACCCTCGAGGGTTTGTTACGGGGAATATTGTCATGTGCAATGAATACGTTTCCATATGGGTATCGGAAATGTGGGATTTTGTTTACATTAAAAAAAAGAAAACCAATGTAGTGTCATTCAAGTGAGCACAACCATTATGAATGCTGAATACGTTTACAAGAATCCTCAGGGCATCATATTGGATAAGTCGGCTACAGCATTTAAACAACTTTAATTATTTACTCTTCTCACTTTTCCTGTGTATGCTCCACATTTTTCAGATTAATTCGTTTTTAAAGTAGAAATCCACACGAATCACCGTTTTATCTCTTCTTGCCCTTTCCAACAATGTTTTAATTTGTTAAATCTGATGTTCAAGAAATATATATAAGCGTTTGAAATTTTCAGTGTCTCAGGGATGTTAAAATGGAGCTGTCCACAGATCCTAGTGCAGTCTTAAAGTAACCATTTATTTCATATGAACGACGGAGTTCAACCGCACCAGTAACTCAGCTGAAACATTTATTATAGGGCCCTCTTTGTTTAGTAAGTACGCGTAACGAGCAAGAGATGAAAATAATGGTTGGATCCCTATCGACCACGCATTTATGTGGCGGGAGATAAAGAAGTTTCACACGTATCAGCCACGTGTTATTTTAAATGACTGAAAGTTATATAATGTTACAAATAATGAATGGAGAAGTGCGTGCTGTGTAGCGCTATTCTATTAATATATTAATATATTAAATATGTGAAAAAATAAATATTGAATAATTAGAGCTGCCAACTAAAATACTAGCTACCCAAAGCTAATGAAAGAACTACAGAAAAAACAAAAATGGGCGCTCCTATCTCTACAATGAGTGAATATAAACAACAATATAAGTATCAAATACTAAATGCAAATAGAAATATACAGTAAAATACAACTGTGTGCTTGTGATAATACGCTGAAAAAAAGTCCCCAAAATGTTCCAAGATTGTGGAATAAGGATCCAGTCGTGGCTCAGCACATGAAAAGAAATAAACAAAACAACATAGTGTAATATTGTTAAAGAAAATAACCTTAATAGTTATCAAATAGAAAACTAACAAAAACAAATAGAGTGATCGAGCAAGCACTAAGGATTACTAAAATAACAGAATTATTTATTAAAAAACAACAAAAATCTAAGGACAATAAAAATAAAAACCTAAGACATCCACTTGTCCTGCTTCCGGGTTCTATAGGAATCCTACTTACAAACTGCAAGTAGGTCATGCGCATGTAGATGTGGTCTGGATGGCTACTCCTCCGCTTTCAGTATGCTGTAGGGATGCCATCTCCTTATCCTGCCCAGACCCGCTGGGTGTTCAGAAGGGACCTCAGTCTGCTGGGAAGTAATTCTTTGAGCCTCCTGGCCTCTCCTGTTCGAGGTTCAGATTCTGCTGCCAGCACAACCACTCCGTCATCCTCTCTCGTGAGATTACGCCGCCAGGGGGGAGCTGCTATGAGTATAGTAGATGCAGCTCACAGGATCCTCGATTGAAGGTGAATGGAGCGCTAGAACGCCGTGACGCAGGGTGTGTGACGTCACCCAATGCGTTTTCGCGGATTGATACGCTTCTTCAGCGGTAAAGTATGCGGAAATAGTCCCTCCGCTTTAGATTATATAGTCCCAAAATGTCCACAATAATAAGGAACATATGAACTTAATCAGTGTAATCACAATCGGCCTGCTCAAAAACTCTAAAATAAACAAACAAAACATATGATAATAATGGCTAATGCTAAATAACTAGAAAATAAGCTATATCTTAAAAATAATACTATACATTTAAATAAACAAAGCTATAAACATTAGATCTCAATCATAAAATCAACGGACATATTGTTAGAAAAGGGAGATAGATCACTATACCAATAATGTCATAAGAAAAATAATATCATTCAAAAAAATACATATCTACTATATATTTCTGAAAACACTGTATGTCTGCGTCCCTAGCGGCAATCTCATTGGTCCCTTGGCCCGCCCCCGCACACCTCTCATTGGCCTGAGGCGGAGTGATGGGCCACAGGACACACAGGGACACACACACCTCTCTCTGTCCTCTCCCCCCCCATCACACTCACCTCCCTCTCCACTCACCTCCCTCCACCTCCCGCTCCACTCACCTCCCTCTCCACTCACCTCCCTCCCGCTCAACTCCCTCCACCTCCCGCTCCACTCACCTCCCTCTCCACTCACCTCCCTCCCTCTCAACTCCCTCCCCGGCGCGGGGACAGGCAGTGGGCAGGGCAGCCTGCCGCTGCCTCCACTCACCTCCCGCTCCCTCTACTCACCTCCCGCTCCACTCACCTCCCCGGCGCGGGGACAGGCAGTGGGCAGGGCAGCCTGCCGCTGCCTCCACTCACCTCCCGCTCCCTCCACTCACCTCCCGCTCACCTCCCCTCACCTCCCGCTCACCTCCCCTCACCTCCCGCTCACCTCCCCTCACCTCCCGCTCACCTCCCGCTCACCTCCCTCCCGCTCAACTCCCTGGCACGGGGACAGGCATTGGCCAGGGCAGCCTACCGCTGCCACGCGGCACCTAAGATGGCGGCGGACGGACCCCTTCCTCCCTCGCGGACTAACTAACATGGCGGCGGCCAGAAGGAGAGGTGTGTGTGAGTGTGTGTGTGTGTGTGTGTTTGTGTCACAGCGTGACAGTGTGTGTGTGGGACACTGTGTGTGTCTGTGTGCGTGTGTGTGTGTTACACTGTGTCTCAGACACTGTAGAGTGGGGACCGGAGCTACACATGGGGGGGGGGGGGTCCGGAGTGGAGAAAGATACAGGGGGAGTGGAGAGGAGGGACCCGTCAATTTAAAGAAAACCAACCCCCCTCCTGTCCACTGCCCCCCCCCTCCTGTCCACTGCCCCCCCCTCCTGTCCACTGTCACCCCCCCTCCTGTCCACTCTTCCCCCCTCCTGTCCACTGTCACACCCCCTCCTGTACACTGTCACACCCCTCCTGTCCACTGTCACCCCCCCTCCTGTCCACTGTCACCCCCCCTCCAGTCCACTCTCCCCCCCCTGTCCTCTCTCCCCCCCTCCTGTCCACTCTCCCCCCCCTCCTGTCCACTCTCCCCCCCTCCCATCCCCTCCTGTCAACTGTCCTTTCACCTGTCCCCCCCCTGTCCACTCTCCCCCCCCCTCCTGTCCACTCTCCCCCCCCTCCTGTCCACTCTCCCCCCCCTCCCATCCCCTCCTGTCCACTGTCCTTTCCATTGCCCCCCCTCCACCCGCCCACTGTCCCCCCCCTCCCCCCGGCCACTGTCCCCCCCTCCCCCTGGCCACTGTTCCCCCCCTCCTGTCCACTGTCCCCCCCCTCCTGTCCACTGTCCCCCCCTCCTGTCCACTGTCCCCCCCCTCCTGTCCACTGTCCCCCCCTTTTTCCCCGTCCCCCTCCCCCTTTTCCCCCGTCCCCCTCCCCTCCTTTTCCCCCCCTTTCCCCCCCCTCTCCCCCCCTTTTCCTAGCGCTAAATGTAACTCACGGCCAACACTGGCTCTCCCCCCCCGCTCCCCTTTCTCCCCCCCCTGCTCCCCTTTCTCCCCCCCCTTCTCCCCCCCCCCGCTTCCCCCCCCCACCTTCTCCCCCCCCCTTCTCCCCCCCCCGCTCCCCTTTCTCCCCCCCCCGCTCCCCTTTCTCCCCCCCCGCTCCCTTTTCTCCCCCCCATGCTCCCCTTTCTCCCCCCCGCTCCCCTTTCTCCCCCCCCTGCTCCCCTTTCTCCCCTCCCCCCCGCTCCCCTTTCTCCCCTCCCCTCCGCTCCCCTTTCTCCCCTCCCCCCTCCTCCCTTCTCCCCTCCCCCCTTCTCCCCTTCTCCCCTCCCCCCTCCTCTCTTCCCCCCTCCTCCCTTCTCCCCTCCCCCCTCCTCCCTTCTCCACTCCCCCCTCCTCCCCTCCCCCCTCCTCCCCTTTCCCTCCCCCCTCCTCCCCTCCCCCTCCTCCCCTTTCCCTCCCCCCTCCTCCCCTTTCCCTCCCCCCTCCTACCCTTTCCCTCCCCCTTCCCCCCTCCCACACCCTTCCCCCCTCCCACACCCTTCCCCTCTCCCACACCCTTCCCCCCTCCCACACCTCCCACCCCCTTCCCCCCCTCCCACACCCTTCTCCCCCTTCCCACCAATCTTCGCCTTCCTGCCCGCCTTCCTGCCTCCCCGCCTCTGCTTTCACGCCCACCCGCCTCTGCCTTTCACCCGCCCTTACTCCGCCCGCCTCTGCCTTTCACCCACCGCCTCACAGCCGCTGCATGCACTCAACAGACTCCCGCCACACTCGACACATACCTGCCGCCACACACACCTGCTGCCTCCTGCCCCTACGCACCGACATCACTGACCCACCGCCTCACACCCTAGCAGGACCCCCACTCACAGAGAGCACTCACAACCCACGTGACACCTGCCGCCTCACACCCTAGCAGGACCCCACTCACAGACAGCACTCACAACCCATGTGCCACCCACCGCCTCACACCCTAGCAGGACCCCCACTCACAGACAGCACTCACAACCCACGCACCATCTGCCGCCTCACACCCTAGCAGGACCCCCACTCACAGACAGCACTCACAACCCACGCGCCACCTGCCGCCTCACACCCTAGCAGGACCCCCACTCACAGACAGCACTCACAACCCACGCGCCACCTGCCGCCTCACACCCTAGCAGGACACACGCCTCACATTTTTACATCTATTATGTCACCAAAATATACATTGTACTGTGGTGTGTTTACAATAAACCATTTTTAAACAACATCGTATTACATTTTATTCCATCTTTCTTTTCAACATTATTATCCAACCTTTACAACAAATACTCACCTATTGTTCCACGATTTATAAATAATACTACCTATTACGCATTTACATCCCGGGCAACGCCGGGTCTCTCAGCTAGTAAAATTATAAAAATCTCTAATATACTGCACATATGCCCAATTTAACATCCTCATTGTAAACAGACTAGGGTGGATTAGAAATCTAAGATGCTGTATATCATGAAATGAGATAGATAATATGTCTCATAATTGTATTGTGATACATCTTGCATCTATATCTGGGATGGTGTATATCATAGAACAATAATGGTATCTGATATTTGAACCATTGATTAAGAATCTAAGATGCTGTATGGTATAAATCTAGATAAATATTATATCGCATAGCTATATCATAATAGATCATATATATATATAGAATACTGTATATCATTGAACAATAGTGGTATAGGCATACCCCGCATTAACATACGCAATGGGACCGCAGCATGTATGTAAAGCGAAAATGTACTTAAAGTGAAGCACTACCTTTTCCCCACTTATCGATGCATGTAATGTACTGCAATCATCATATACATGCATAACTGATGTAAATAACGCATTTGTAACAGGCTCTATAGTCTCCCCGCTTGCGCACAGCTTCGGTACAGGTAGGGAGCCGGTATTGCTGTTCAGGACGTGATGACAGGCGCATGCGTAAGCTGCCGTTTGCCTATTGGGCGATATGTACTTACTCGCGAGTGTACTTAAAGTGAGTGTCCTTAAAGCGGGGTATGCCTGTATCTAGTAATTAGACCATAACGTCACAATGGAAGGAAAAAGGGAAAAAATGAATGAACAAGGAAGCGAAAAGGTACCTAAGTATATCATAGCATTAATCACCAAGAAAGGGAACTATACTGAACTCCACGTTTAACCCCTGAGGTGCCAGGGTCTTAAGCTCGTGGATCCAGTATAGTTCCCTCTTGGCCAACTGTTTAGTCCTGTCCCCACCTCGCCAGTTATAGAAAGGCGCCTCTATAGCCATACATTTTAATCCTTTAGGATTTTGATAAAAGAATGGAATCGAATGTTTGATGTCTCCAGTTTAGCTCATTTTTAATATTAATAAAAATTACATCTTCAACAAATCTCAGAACCTTCTTAATCACTCCCTGAACCCCCTTTAATCACCCTTTTAGATAGAGGCTCACAAATTATTCCAGGCCAGCCACATAAACACTTGAGTAAACTCTCTATATACTGTACTTGCAAGCAACAAATAAGTTTTCATTTAGATTCAAACCAACTCTGAAATCTAATAGATTTAATAGAATTGCCTTGACTGTAAGAGTCTATATTTGAACGGACATGTTCACTGTTGGTTATATGGTAGAATTAAGAAGGTGTACACCAGATGTTTTTGAGAGCTCTATACATACTTTCGCCAAAGTTGCTTTCTTTAATTTCAAAGACCTTAAGTGGTCATAAGTGCATGTTAACAAACATTATATTGTTACTTAACTAGAAACCTTTTTTCTGTTAGCAGCAGGGATTCATGTTTTGAGCATGTTCATTATGACGTTCTCTGAAGATTGAAAGGGTCTTTCATGACCTATTAACTTTCAAGTGCCTGTATGCATGATGAGATCACTTTAAAGCAGCAATGCATGTTTCATTCTCTCCCCCCCCCCTAATACAGGATTGAAACAGGGGTCTCCAGAGCTGAACTGTGTTAATTTCAGCTCCAGAGACCCCCAGTTTCCAGATATACTTACCTCCGAGGGGTACCAGTATCTCTGCAGTCAGAGAAACTGTGTGCCTAACATAATGGTGGCTTTAAATGTCCCACATCACATGGGCCAATAGGAAGCCATGAAGTCATCCATTGCTGCTTCCCATTGGCCCGCGTGACCAGAACATTTAAACTCCGCAGATACCGGCACCCCGGACAGAGGTAAGAATCTCTACAAGTACGGTGTCTCCGTAGCTCTAATAACACAGTCGGCTCTGGAGACCTCCTGCTTCAATCCAATAATAATACAAATAAATAAATTAAACCTTTATTGCTGCTTTAACCCTTTGGGTGCTGTTTAATATAGCTACTATGCCATGGGGTATGGCACTCCAGCCAAGTTTCTAATTTTTGTAGAGGAGATCGCGTTCTGCGCTCTTGACAGGAAGAGGAGGACAACCTCCTTTTTCGTTCCATCATCAGTGACGGAGTAATCAGTCTGGTGCCACAGCCTCTCTGGTACTCAAAGGGGGTGCATTCTCCACACAAGCACATTGTAAAGATGAATTCGACCTGCTGAGCACAGATTTAGCTGCTTGTAAATCTCCTCATTCAGCTACCATACTGTTGCAACTAAGTGGCTTTTTCAATAAAGTGTGATAGTAGCGATTCTTCACAGCTGCATGGAAACTCGAGTAACAAGAGTTTATGTGTGGTAAAGCACTTTATTATTTAAGCCCCTAAGAGTTCCTCTGGAAATATGATACAGGCATACCCCGGTTTAAGGACACTCACTTTAAGTAGACTCGCGAGTAAGTACATCTCGCTCAATAGGCAAACGGCAGCTCACGCATGCGCCTGTCAGCACATCCTGAACAGCAATACCGGCTCCCTACCTATACCGAAGCTGTGCGCAAGCGGGGAGACTATAGAGCCCGTTACAAATGTGTTATTTACATCAGTTATGCACGTATATGACGATTGCAGTACAGTACATGCATCGATAAGTGGGAAAAAGGTACTGCTTCACTTTAAGTACATTTTCGCTTTACATACATGCTCCGGTCCCATTGCGTACGTTAATGTGGGGTATGCCTGTACTATATTGTGGTTGGGCGAGATGGAGAAGGGGGAATCTTATGCCAGATTCTGTTGGGCGGATGTGTGGGGATACTGTAGCTTTGATGTTAATCTTTGAAAATGCTATTATCTGTGTTTTTTATTCTTATTATTATTCTTATTATTTGTGTTAATGTGTTGAATTTTGAAATTCTAAGTATGACGAGCAATACTAAAAATAAATTTGTGTAAATGTATGTTTTTCTGTTTCTTATTGTTTTTTTTCTGTATTGTTTTGTTGTAATGTTGTTGTATAATGTTTGTAAACTCAATAAAAACAAAAACAAAAAAGAGTTCCTCAGATTTATCTTGATAATGTAATACATTATGCATCCATCTACCAAGGAACCAAACCAAAATATGCAATATGTCGTTTTTGACAAGCCAGGCTGTCAATACTAGTTGAATGTAACAGCTGCATCTTTCTCTTCATTGATGAAGATAGCTTTTATAGTTAATAAAAATTCTAGATTAAAGTCTCTTCTATCGTAAGGCAAATAATATAATGACAGCAGTCCAAAAAATGATGGTATAGTACACCTCTAAGAATATTTTAAATTGCAGCCCCTGGCAGTGCTAAATTAAATAAATAAATAAAATCTTGGCCAATACTGTTTTAACAAGACAAAAAAAAGTGCTCATTTATTTTTAATTGTTTTAAAAAAATAATAATATTTGTAATTTCTAGACAGGAAAGGCGATGGTTTCTGCAGCAATCCATAATTTATAACCCTAGAGAAGCTACAGGCAGAAATCTCCAGGAAGGAAATAATCAGTAAAACGGAAGAGCAGGATAATGTTTAAAAAAAAAAAAATAGATTAATTAAAATAGAGAATTATGGATTGAAAGTTTAAATCACCAATCTGTTCTAATCCTCATGAATGTTTAATGTTTCTGTTTACCATTGTGGAGTAATTTTTTCTCCTGTCTTATCCCATGTTGCCCCTTTTTAAAATTCTATAGTTGCGTTCGGCCAACATCAGCTACTGAAAATGTATTTATTTATTTATAAAAATGTTTTACCAGGAAGTAATACATTGAGAGTTACCTCTAGTTTTCAAGTATGTCCTGGGCATAGAATTAAGATGACAAATGGTACAAACATCAATATCAGCCACTGAAAATTTGCCTCCCAAGGAAGTCAAAATGGCTGTTGCCATTCACACATGACGGCAGAGGTTACCTTAGTAACTGCTGCTGCTAGTAATAAAATGCAATGGATTAACATAACATGAACTGTTACTTGCTGTCATAGCTCATTCTTATGGGGGCTTTCAGGGAGAATCTCTCCTTTAAGTAAAGGCACTAGACTTGGTTTTATGGTTTGCACTTTAGTGTATACTCAAAAATCTCATCTTGGACTTGGCTATATTTAAAATATCAGGAGAATAAATTAGGCCGCAGTGCTCCATGTAAAGGGAAAAAGACAAGTGATATCTACTACATAATTCACACACCTATATCAATGTTCTAGTCCTGCTGTAGGGCTATTCAGCTTTTGGATATGTAACGGTTTTTCCAGGCCCACCCAATGTCACATTGGCCCCTGTGGTCTACTGGCCCCATTACATGTATGTATAGTGTGTGGTGCACCTGCTGGCTTACAGGACTCCTGAGTCTCCCGCTGGGTTGGTGTGGGGATATCAGCATGACAGGCATCTGAGGTAGTGGGGGTTGAGTCCTACTCACATCTCATGCAGCGCCTCCACCTCATCAGGATCTCTGCGGCCGCAGGGGGATGTGTCTGATGAGGACCTCCTCTGTGGTGCCTCCTTCTGTGTAATGACTCCACACATACACAGCAAGGGTTTGGTGAAACTGGGCATCTTTATTGACATCATCACGCAGACTGCCCCTCACAGCGGTCGTCCTAACCGCTCATCTCCATTTGTTGCTTCCCTCTCAGAAGTTCCTTCTGCCTCATAAGAGTGGGATCACCTCTCCTTTTAAGGGAGATCACCCCCTCTGTCAGATCCCTGAACACAGTGTAGGGTATGCTATCAATTGGATCTGACAGCCTAACTACTGCAGACACACCTTTAACCTTGCATTCTGTAGAACCACTGATTAACCATCTTTTGAACTTGAACTCCTGGATTTAACACACTCCAACAACCACTAACTTTTTGCAGTTCTGTGTCTTATATAGATTCAGAAAACAGTCACACCTCTTGTGTCACTAATAGTGGACACAGAGCATGTTACCACTCCCCTTGTGTACATATGACACCTCACCAGGGTGTGAGGGCAAACCTCCATGATTGATGCTGGCAATCCTGCATACTTACCAGGTTTTACTGCCAGCATGAGAGAGAACTGTACACCATTTTTATACATGGCTACAGATATAATATGATTTCTGTACTATTACTGCAATTTGAGCATAGAAGTATTACTTTACAGCAGCATCTAACTCCCATCGGTCCCTGGCCGGAAAGGGGCAATATAAAAAGAAGCAGAGTAAGTAAGGAAATATGTTAAAATAGTTTGAGTGACATTTGAACTGAAGAGTAATTGGTTTGTGGTATGCATTTGTATAGCATCCAGGAAGGGGATCTAAGTAACATAGATTTGTCTCATATGTAATTAGAAGTCAATCAAAAAAGGAATACATGTTTGTCTTTGTGCAAAGGATAAGAAGTGCCTCTTTGCAGTTTTGGGTCGTGCTATTGAAAATGTTAAAATATGTTACTGTACTGTTACTATTTCAATTGCTCATGAACCAAATGTCACTACTGTCAATGTTTATCATTTCCATTTTTTTTCATCTGGATCTCCTTTGTACATTTTTGCTCTCCTCCTCCTGTTTTATTTAACCTTTTTAACTTCTTATTTTTGCATTTCACTTTCAAATGAAGAGCTGAATAACAAAACTTCTCTAATTATTTAGATGTAAGGTGCCAACATATTCAGCAGTGCAACAGACTTGAAACTGCAAATAACAGTATCAGCATGCTTTTAATAACATCTGGTTAGTAATTTATTAACATACTGGCAAGACGCAGAATACAGATGTGGTTTATGCCACTGTCTTGTATGTGATGAAGTGCTTGTATTATGTATGCATGTTTATAATATAATCAATGGAAATGAAGGCTATACACGCTAATATCTCAGTATAAATAAAAAAAAGACAAAAACTGCAAAAAGCAAAAAAAGAAAGAAATGACACATTATCCAAGTGGCATACCCCCTATGCCACTGTGCAATACTATAGAAATTTGACGGGACAATTGTCAAAAGAAGAAAATGAACAAACAATAAAGTTATCATATTGCAGCACATGTCATCCCCGCCCCCTCTGGGAGATCTGGTCATGGCTATTGCTAGGTGTAGTGCTGATTATTTTTGAGATACAGGAGAGCTGAGGTACCCGTGATGTACTGTAGTGGCGGAAGACAGGCAGACTTTTGGGGATTCTTCTGGTTCTTTCCTTCTTGGTGACAGCGCCTCCAGACATAAGGAGCTTCAGAAAGGCTGAAGGCAGTCCCTGCAATGACAGTCCTTACTCCTAATACCTCCCTCCACACAGACGGCCATGGAGCCAGAAGTATAAATGAGGATAGTCTTTATTACAGCAGCCACTGCTGGTGTTGTTGCAGCGTATGCTCCAGCTGATAAGGTAATCCCTGGGTTCTTTATGGTACTGGCCTGCGGGTAATGGTGAGGTCTCTCTGGGTTAGATTAGTGCCTCAGCTCACATGTCGCACTACCAGTCGGTAAAAGAGCTCAGAGCTCCTACCCCATGAAAGGATAATAATATGTTCTTGTATAGCGCTGCTAGTTTTACGTAGCGCTTTACAGAGACATTTTGCAGGCACAGGTCCCTGCCCCGTGGAGCTTACAATCTATGTTTATGGTGCCTGAGGCACAAGGAGATAAAGTGACTTGCACAAGGTCACAAGGAGCCAACACCGGGAATTGAACCAGGCTACCCGCTTCAAACTTAGTGCCAGTCAGTGTCTTTACTCACTGAGCCACTCCTTCATAGGATAGTCTTGAACCCCAATCACTAACTGAAGGACCCACCCCTAAGGGCTGAACTTCATACTATAATTTAGGCACTTCCTTCCTGTAGCTCAAAGAGAGAGGGCCTGGGACAAATGAAAGGAGCAGGGCCTTCCCCCCCCCAAACCCATAGCGCACCCCCCCACCCCCCGAACCTATAGCACACCTACCACGAAAAAAGTGGTATAGGACCCAACCCTAAGGGCTGAACTTCATACTATAATTTAGGCACTTCCTTCCTGTAGCTTAAAGAGAGAGGGCCCAATATATGCACCACCACACCTGTCACTCGGGAAGTCAGCATGAGGAGGGGGAAAACCCCATAGGACAGCCAGTCACTGCCTGTGTCTTACTAGAACTTACATTACAGGGAAGGTAGAGAGATAGCAGGAAGAGCCATTGCTATACTATTGTAGCCCCCTCACTAATTCCCCCCCCCCCAGCCTGGCACATAAGTCCTGGTAAGAGCAGACAGTGCTAGGGTTAATAGTTAGCTGGTGAGATCCCATCCCCTCAGTTGCTAAGTGTAGCAATTTACAGGCACAAGTCTGGGCTTGTGGAGTTGCAAGCAGAGGGGGAGGGATAGTTTGGCCCCTCCTGCTGTATGTTTAAGTGGGTTCTGCAAAAGTCAGTCAATTGCTCCCTCACCTAGGGAAGTGCAGGTTTATTCCTCCCCTTGGGGGTGAGGACCAGGTACTACTAAGTGATGGCTGCCTGGGCCTCCAGCTCCTGGGAGGAACAGTCAAGCTCAAGTAAACAGAAGCAAGCCCTTCCTAAGTGATATTCAGGTTGAAGCAGTATTCTGGGATGCAGGGTGCTAGGAGCTATGAAGCTCAAAATATTTGTGGTGGACTAGAGGCCAAAGACTGACTAGAAGTACTTACCTGAATGGGAAGGGGCACCGAGGGAACTTGCTCTTAAGACCGAGGGAACCTGTCTAATGAGGTATTGTGTTCTATATGATAATAATTGAACCTGAGCAAGCCTCGAGTTGGTGTGTGCCTGTCAATAAAATACCGATTTGCGCATGCAAAATCACTGAAAATCGCCGGATCCGTTTTCCGGCGATTTTCACTATACGGCGGGCCCCTGGAACGGAACCTGCCGTATACCCGGGGCCCTCCTGTAAATATATTTACATGTATTTAAATTGGACAAAAATAAGCCAATAATCTTACAATAAAAAAATCATAAACCATGCATAAATACATATGAAAAGTGTAGAGAAAAGATATACCGTACAAAAAAAATAGAGCTGCAATATAAAATAATATACCAGACTGTCACCTACAGTAGGTAAAAAGAAACTCAATGTTTCTGACAAAAAAGCACCTCTGATCTAGAGTCTGGATAAAGGGCTGCTTTTTGCCCGAAACGTCAAGTTTCTTTTTGCATAGTTCCCAGACTGGCAGCTCTATACTTTCTCTCCTGACACGTGTCTCGTCATATTTCCATAATAAAGGCAATACCTGGACTGGTTTGTGAAATGTTTTGGTATATTATGATGTGATATAGTTGTGGCTAAGGTATAGTAATACAATACTGTCACTCTCACCCACCACCCAGTCACTGTCACCCACCACCCACTGTCACCCACCCAACCAGGCACTGTCACTGTCACCCACCACCCAGTCACTGTCACCCACCACCCTGTCACTGTCACCCACCACTCTGTCACTGTCACCCACCACCCAGTCACTGTTACCCACCCCCCTGTCACTGTCACCCACCCCCTGTCACTGTCACCACCCCGTCACCTTCTCCCACCCCCCTGTCACTGTCACCCACCACCCTGTCACTGTCACCCACCCCCTGTAACTGTCACACACCCCCGTCACTGTCACCCACCCCCTGTAACTGTCACACACCCCTGTCACTGTCTCCCACCCCCCTGTCACTGTCACACACCACCCTGTCACTGTCACCCACCACTCTGTCACTGTCACCCACCACCCAGTCACTGTCACCCACCCCCCTGTCACTGTCACCCACCCCCTGTCACTGTCACCGCACCGTCACCTTCTCCCACCCCCCTGTCACTGTCACCCACCACCCTGTCACTGTCACCCACCACCCTGTCACTGTCACCCACCACCCTGTCACTGTCACCCACCACCCAGTCACTGTCACCCACCACTCAGTCACTGTCACCCACCACCCAGTCACTGTCACCCACCACCCAGTCACTGTCTCACCCAGTCACTAACCCACTCACTCTCCCACCCACTCACTCTCCCACCCACTCACTCTCCGACCCATGCACGCACTCTCCCACCCACGCACGCACTCTCCCACGCATACACGCACTCTCCAACCCAGTCACTCAGTCACCCACCCAGTCACCACCCAGTCACCACCCAGTCACCACCCAGTCACTCACTCAGTCACCCACCCACCCAGTCGCTCACCCACCCAGTCGCTCACTCAGTCCCTTAGTCACCAACCCAGTCACTCAGTCACCCACCCCATCACTCACTCTCTCACCCACCCACTCACTCACTCTCACCCAGTCACTCACTCTCACTCACCCACTCACTCTCTCACCCACCCACTCACTCTCTCACCCACACACTCTCTCACCCACCCAGTCGCTCACTCTCCCTCCTTGCACCTCACATCGCTCTCCCCCCTTGTACCTCACATCGCTCTCCCCACTTGCACCTCACATCACTCTCCCCCCTGCACCTCACATTACTCTCCCCCATTGCACCTCACATCACTCTCCCCCCTTGCACCTCAAATCACCCCCCTTGCACCTCAAATCACCCCCCTTGCACCTCAAATCACCCCCCATACACCTCAAATCACCCCCCATGCATCTTAAATCAACCCCCTTGCACCTCAAATCACCCCCCATGCACATCAAATCACCCCCCTTGTACCTCAAATCACCCCCCATGCACCTCAAATCACCCCCATGCACCTCAAATCATCATGCTTTGCAGGCCTGCACTAAAGGTTGATACTGTAGATGAAAGAAAGGGTGTTATCAGTGTTTAACACAAGCCATATCACCAGCAGTAAAGCAATGATAATGGTCTTGTTACTGTGCTGATATATCAGCTTTCCTTGTAACCTAGCATATGCAAATGATGAATACTGCCAAATTACCTATTCACATGCTATTCATTAAATGCTGATATACAGTATTATGATAACAGACTACCTCCAACATTCATCACATACACTAGGCTGGTGTTAAAACTTTCTCACCTATGAATACAATGGCCACTATACATAGACGAGATAAGAATAACCAATTTAGAATAGGTGATAGAAATCTATAATATTAACATTGTAGAACATATTCATTTATTAACCCTTTGCAAGCCCAAGTGGCCAGATAGTCATAATCAACCCATTGCTAGCTGGCTACATGTGTACTCATGGCTTTATAATTGCATATTTGTTATATGCTTTTTGTGTTTTATTTGTGGGGTGTTTGTTGATTGTGAACGCCTTTGGCACCTGACAGCATACTATTGCAAAGTATTGCTAGCCTCAGGCATTAAAGGGGTTAACTCATTTTCTGCTATATCTAAGAAATCCTACTATATAATGCTATGGTAAAAAAATGTGTGATATCTCACATCCCTCCACAATTGCATTGCTAGCGCCAATTTTCATGTATGCAAATAAAATAAATATTGTTACCTATTTATCAAGAAAATAATTCTTAGTGAAGACGGCTGTAATTCCAAAAATGATCGCGTCAATCCAATTTTTTAATAACGTCAAACTGTAACGCAGCTATATTGACCTTTAATTAACCTAGCCTTTTTTTTTTTTGCGCGTCCCCTAAAAACCAGTTTCAGGGTGCAGGGTCAACAAATAAATGGAAACATTGTGGTTATTAAAAGCCTTTATACCTATATGTATAGAGACTTAACCCTTTGAGTGCCGGATGGGCGGTGGCACCAGGGTGACACTGCCCCTCTGGCACCCGCATTCATGTGACCACTTCGGCACTGATGATGGAACAAAACGTGAGTCCTCATTCCTTAACACTTTAGTGACAGATCGCATTCTAGAGCAGCGGTGTGCAAACTGGGGGGCGCAATACTTTTTTGGGGGCGCGGGCCGCGCGGCTCACTTACCTGGCTTCCATGGTCTTCTCGTCTCCATGACAACGCGGCGTCAAATTACGCCATGGGGCCATGTGAAGTAACGTCACATGACCCCGCTGCATCATTTATCGCCCGTTGCCATGGAGACGCGGTGTCAAATGACACGGTGGGTCACGGGACGTTAGGTCACAAGACCCTGAAGCGTCATTTGATACCGCAGGGGGGGCCCGCCACAGCGGGAGAGCAGGCAGAGGGGCGTGCCACAACGGGAGAGCAGGCAGGGGGAGGCGCAACCCACAAAGTTTATGCACCCCTGTTCTAGAGCACAGGACAAGATCTCCCCTAGACAAATAAGCAGGGTCGTTAGGATGTAGTAGCTACAGTGTCATGGTGCCCCTGGAGTGCCAGATTCAATGACATAGTAGCTAAATCCATAGGGCACCTAAATGGGTAAAACACAATTATAGAAAATAAAATCTCATTTTGACAGAAAATTCAATCTTGAAGATATTACAGATCTGTTTATCAAATATTTGGAATCACTTAAAGTGAAGGGTTGTGCATTGGAAGGCCCTTAAAATATGAAACCAGATTCTGGAAGGATGTAAAACAGGTTATACAGAGGGTATTTTTGCTATTTCTGTCCCCTTCCATGTGAGTTAGTTTGTTTGTCTCGCCCTTCCACAGACCACTTCCTTTTATTGTTGAATCCATGACCTTTTTATTCCTGTAGTTTATAAAACAGGAAAAGTGACCTTATACTCTTTCCCCTGAGCTATACTGTAGATTATTACCATGACAAGATAAAATCAAGTGAAATATAAATACTGTGTTTATTGCTTATACATTAACTGTTAGCAATTCACCTTCAAAAAGCCGTTTCACAAAGTATTAAAAGTAGATATTATGCATCAAACAATAGCTATAAAACAGTCTACATCTCAAAAGATCACAGGTGGAGTCCAAAGATACAGTATGCTGAAAACACAAGCTTTTCATTTATTTCAAGTATACCCAACGCAACATTTAAATCATGATACCAATTACCTTGAGGATCAGGATAGACTTGATGGAATAGAAGTCGTTAATGTGCAACCACCTCCTCTCAGGGATTTTCTTTTATAATGTTATTGAGATACATTTTTTTAACTATATTTTCAAAATGGCAGCCAGAGTGCTGCCAGAACACCTCTTATTGGTCACTATAAAACTCGGTTAAAATGTTTCCTATTCCACTCCGCCATTCTTCGATTACTGGCTATTGGGTTCTTGCTTTCTAAAAAGGAACATTTGTTTGGCACTCACAGTTTTCTCTTCTTTGTCACATTTACACCTTTAAGTCATAGAATTTCCTTAGAACCTGATTCCCATTGTCATACTGTTTGTGTCTGCGTCACTTGTACTTAAACTGACTTTGTGCATCAAATGACAAAAGAATGACAAATATGAGAATCTGTCACAGCATATTGTATTTCAGAAAATGTGCACCCATTTCTAGAGCATTTCTACCAATGAACTATTGATACTCATTTGAACTGTGCAATGCATTGTTTAATGAACCGAATCTACAGTAGCTCTCTTCTAATCTCAAAACCATAACGTATAGGGTTGCCAGGTGGCTTGTCCAAAAATACTGGACAAAATGGTGAAAGGTGCGACGCGCGTGAGAATCTCTGGTGAGGAAGAATGTTATTTATAAATTACCTGACTGTTATGTAATTTTTTCCAAATTTCACTCCATGTATTCACAAATTTGCACCACTTTATATTTTGTTTCGTAAAAAATCTGGGGAGGGGTCTTGGGAGGGAGTGCCCTTTTGGGTTTTTTTTTTAGGAAACAGATTATGAAATAGTGCAAATTGATGCAAATTAACGCATGCTTGGAGTGAAATTTAGAACAAATTACTTAATGGTCAGTAAAATAGGCCCATGGCGAGCAATACTTCACCCCTCCTCATCCTCTCTCTCTCCCCTTAGCCTCTCACCCTCCCACCCCCTTTTCCTCTCACCCCCTCGCATCATCCTCCCCTCATTTTCTCTCATCCCTCCACTCCCTTCATCTTCTCACCTCCCCTCCTCCCTTCATCCTCTCTAATCCCCCTCCCTTTATCTTCTCATCCCCTCCCCCTTAATCCTCTCTCATCCCCCCTCCCTTCATCCTCTCTCATCCCTCCTCCCGTCATCCTTTTTCATCCCCCCTCTGTCCATCCTGTCTTATCCCCCTCCCTTCATCCTCTCTCATCCCTCCTCCCGTCATCCTTTCTCATCCCCCCTCCATCCATCCTCTCTCACCCCCCCTTCATCCTCTCACCCCCCTTCTCCCTTCATCCTCTCACCCCTCCCCCTCCCTTCATCCTTTCACCACCCCCCCCCTCCCTGTCATTATCACCCCCACAGGAAAGCCAGAGAACTCACACATACACACACAAAACAGTACAAGTACAAATACACACACACAGACCAGGACAAAATAGAACAAATACACACAGGACACAGGCAGGAGACACAGCAGACAGGAGACACAAGCTCACCTCTCTGCTCCACGCTTTTCCTCCTCTCTTTGGCCCCACCCCCCAGGCTCCTGCCACCTCCTCCTGATTGGCTGCTGCTGTGTAATGCAGCCAATTTGGATGGAGGAAGCTGCCCAGACCCCTAGCACCAGCCCTACTCTATCCCTTGTCAGGGGAAATCCCACAATTTGTTACTAAGTCCAGAGACATAATACCGGACACGTACATGTCCGGTGTTATCTCTCATTTTTTACTGGACAGTGTAACCAAATACCGGGCTGTCCGGTTCAATACCGGACACCTGGCAACCCTATAACCATAGAATGGCTCTGAGCATATATTTCCTTTGTTGCAGTAAATACCTGTTTTTAATTACTTTTTTTATTTCTAATAGCTCAATCATCTTACCTTGTCTTCTGAAAGAAGCTGTGCCTCATTTGCATTTTGTAAAAAAAAAAAAATTGTGGATAATTAATCAAAAGATCAACGGGTGAAACAAATTACTGCTGTAAAGTATGCAGATATGTTACTGTACACCATTTTCCTAGAAAATATTATTTACAATTTGGAGTAATAGAATTACTGTAATAATACAATTGTCAAACAAGGTGACATACCCTGCTACAAAAAACATTTTATTTCATTTTTTCAGTTTTTATTTCATACAGTGAGTACCACTCATACAACCCTTTAAAGATTTAGCATAGCTAATTTTGAAATATATGTAATCAAAGACTGTGTATTTTTTTTAAATGTTACCTATTTGATAAAAACTCATTTCAGTGTTTATCAAAATAAAGTGTACAACATTAAACAAACTTCTCCACTTCTGAACAAGGATGAACTGGAAAACGGTCTTGCTTTTCTTTGTGGTATAGAGTATGCCTTAGTGTATTACAATCTCACCCAATCAAATGAGCATAGTGTAGTTCTAGTATGAATATTGCATGATTTGCATGTGCTTCTAAAAAGTGGAGAAAGAGAGGATGTTGAGAAAAATAATTATCTCGGTTCACATGATTTCAGTTAATAGGAAGAAAAAAAATTAGCAAAATGAATAATGATTAAGAAAGAGACCTGTATTGCACAGAAATCAAATATGCAAAAGTATTGAAAAAACAATTTGCATGCTCAATTTGGTCCTCAACACAAGTTCAATATATTAACTAGCATTGACTAAGACAGGGGTGTGCAAACTGGGGGGCACAAGATTTTGTTGGGGGGGCGCAGCGGTTACAGAGGCCCCACACTCTACCCCAAAGCATTTAAATTAAATGTAGAGGAGCGTGCAAGCCCTCTGTAACTCACTTAGTCTGAGCTCACTCTGCCTACCAGACGACGCGGCATGCGTGCCTCCATGTTTGCGCACCTCTGTCTGCTGGGCGATGTGTGCTCATCCCCAGCAGACTGAATGACGCAACTTGGATGCGGGACATGTTCCTACATGAAAACAAGAAACAAAGTGTAAGCGTAATTTCATTGGCTGGCGAAATACACGTGATGCTGCTGCCGCTTGAAATTACAACTTTAGTTTTCTCCCTCAAGTGCAGCAGCGTCAACGCTGTACTTCGCCGCTGGGAATCGTTTGCAGTTTGAAAACTCCCATCGGCAAACATTAAAGAGTGACGCACGTGCACGTAAGCGCGCTCATGTCGTGTAGGAGCCGGAGTGAGCGGGGCCTTTCCTTGTCTCCGATGGCTTTGGCGATGCGTCGCCATGGCAACGCGGCATCAGGTGTCTCCTTATGGACTATCCTTTATCTATTTGGTAGATAATAGCTACCTCATGCTTCTCTGGTTCCAGAACTAGCATACACTTGAACTGGCGGTTCCTCAGCCACTGAGATCTGTGAGCAGTGGCCATCTCTTTCCCAAGCGTTCAACCCTATCACTGGGAACAAAACTAAGGGACATCCTTCCCCTATGTAATTCCCCAGCAAATACCTTCAGGTCTCCTTGGAGAACCTATAATAAGGCGTTTAATATTCCCCTATTGTGGGTAACCTGCCCCTGGGCCGTACAGAGGGACCCTCTTATACTGGGATACTTTCCCTATCCTGGAACACAAAGAAGAAGCTTCTTTACCCTATCACTGGTACCACTATATACATGAGAGATTCCCATCCTCTGGGTCCAAGGAGATCTCAGGGTGGAGCAGAAGGCTCCTCTTATTCATAACCTACTCCAACTCCCTATCTCAGCAGAATAGAATAAACTGTCAAGTCACTTGGACATGTGAATATTCCAGCACTTTATATAATTTAAGAAGTAAACAGGTCCTTGTCTGGCTACTCTGCAACATTGTAACAGGTAAGGGTACTGCTGGCAGTTAACTCTTAACTCCCTATTAACCTGTAAACTGAGTTGACTCCCACAGGGCTGCTACACATTATATGGGTTCAATAAAGACTTTACATTTTAGAAAGCACATTTTTATCAATTTAAGGATTCATCTACAAGTAATACATGGGGATTATGTTTTTGCAGGAAATATATGGAAGATAAATGGGCAGTCTTTAAAACATTGTTAGAAAAGCACACTTATTGCCCTTGGGTAATTAATATAAAAGAAACTCGTCTAAACCAATGTGGGTAAATAAACTGGTTGGGGAGGAAATGGAAAGAAAGAGGCAGGCGTTTAGATTCTTGAAGTCTGAAGGGACGGATGCATCGTATCAGAATTATAAGGAATGTAACAAAAGTTGCAAAAGGGCAATAAAATGAGCAAAAATTGATAATAAAAAAAGGATTGCAATAGAAAGTAAGATTAACCCTGAATAAAGTTTTTTAAGTAACTTAATAACAAAAAAATTAGAAAAGAAAATATAGGACCCTTTCAGTGTGAGATGGGCATGCAAATTATCGGAGATAAGGAAAAAGCAGAAGTATTAAACAAATTATTTGCCTCTGTATTTTCCAGTAAGGAATCAATTATCCTGCCAAAGGAGGAAGGAAAAACCTATATATTAACGAACAATTGATTAACTGAGGAAAAAGTGTATAGGCGGCTTGATAAAATGAAAGTAAATAAGGCACCTGGCCCCAATGGCATGAACCCAAAAGTTCTTAAGGAGTTCAGTAATAGTCAAACCATTACATGTGATAGTCAAGGACTCCATTTCCACAGGCTTCATACAACAAGATTGGCGTAAAGCAGATGTGGTGCCTATATTTAAAAAGGGAGCTAGATCACAACCGGGGAATTCTTCATCTGTACTGATTTTTTTTTTCAGTTTAATAATCGGGTCCCCTTGAGCGATAAAGATCAATATCTATAAAAAAAAAAACACATTTCACCATATTCAGTATTCAGAGCCCAATGATTTGTCAGGCTCTATTCAGCTTGTCTAATGTGACAGATACATTAAATCCAATCAGTGTATTTAGGCTTCAGTCATTTTGCCACAATATATTCCGATCATTAGGGGTGTCTGTTTGTTAGTTGGGATTTGATGATTACTATTATATATCCATCTATATCTCACTTACACCCAATATATCTGAGGGTATTTGTTTGCTCCTGCTGTATCTCTCTCCCTTGTGGTGGAAGAGAGGTTGATATGATATAGTGTTCTTATCAGCGACACCTCATAATATCTCAAGTTTGCATTATTCATCTGCACATTAGTAAGTTTATAATATCACTAGGAAGGTGTTTTGCTGCTTTTTGCTCTTGTTCTTTGATGGATACTACTATTGATACTGAATAAAACCAATAATTTCCTATCTCCGACAAGCATTACACTTTGTCAGAGTGTTCATTAAGTAGGGGTTTTTATTGGTGTAACGGGTATTCCCCCCCCCAATCGCAGATCTGATGTGGGTGCAAGGAACATACGGTGTTACCATAGGTGTGGTGCATTACCTGTTGGTTCGCAGGAGGGCTGAGCTTCCGCCACGGGGAACCTGGGGCAATTATACTAGGGGTACTCACTTACAACGATGCAGCGCCTCCACCTGCGATGGCTCCCACCAGAGGGGGAGTGATTCCTCGCAGGACAATCAATAATACCATACACAGTGATTTATATATTAACTAATACCATTTACTGGGAACAGCATATAACACATCATCACATCAATACCATAACATATCAGAACAGGTGTCCCTCTCTCGAGGAGACACTTACTGCGATGTCCAGCAGGACGCTTCCCCAACACTAGGTGATCCCACCCAGTGTCCAAAGAACCCCACCCAATGTCCCACACTCTTGCAGAGAGAGGCAATGGGTGACTGCGCAGTCACTATTTATACTAAGGGCCCGTTGGTGCACTTGTGTGTTAGATAGTACCTGCCGAGCACTCACGTGCTCGGATCTCCAACTGGCTTCACAAAGGATCCGTCGTGTGAGTTGCATTTAAGGAGTTGCATTGCTTCATGGCCTTTTATGGAATATAGATGGTTTGAATATATTTTATTGTATTTGTCTTCATTCTATTTGAATTCAGTATAACTTTTATCTTTTATTATCTGTTTTTCATTATACAGGATCAATGGTTCTGGCTTGTTAGAAATAACAGAGTGATGGATGGATACCCTATGCAGATTACCTACTTCTGGAGAGGTTTGCCTCCTAGTATTGATGCAGTTTATGAGAACAGCGAGGGGAACTTTGTCTTCTTTAAAGGTAAGATATACTGAATACGTAAAATTATATTATAGAGAAACCAGGCAAAGTGTTTCCAATGCTTACAAAGTCATGGCTAACATTGATCCTTCTATATTTTGTATGTATTTGTATATGTATGTATGTATATATATATGTATATATATGTATATATATATATGTATGTATGTATATGTATGTGTATATATATATATATATATATATAAATAAATAAAAAGCTCCATAGCGTATAAATGTGTATTTAATAAAATGGAAGGGGATAGACAATGGGGGGTGGGGGTGGAGTGGGAAGCAGGCACACTTATAAAAGTAAGCTAAAAAATCAGCATTAGTGATTAAAATATCACCGGCAACATGTCTGCTCCGGGAAAAAACGTCCTCCGATGACAAAACTCATAGCGTGAGAGGAGGGATCCAATCGACACAATCTTCAGACCGGAGGGGCCGTGATGCAGCCAAGGTGATCTTACGGGGTGCCATCTGAAAATCCAATGGTCTTGACGAGCGCACTGAGTCTGTTCAGACCACAACAGGTTCTTACGTGATGACGTAGTGTCAGATAGAACAGTCCTGACGCGTTTCGTCACAGCAAGCGACTTTTTCAAAGGATCATGGGGTAACTGATAGAGGGAGCTTTAAATACCCCAATGTTGCTAGGCAACTTAAAGACTACACAGGATTGGTAGCAAATACTGTGATTAAAAAACTGTATAAATCGAGCTGATGCAGGATCAATATTGCAATATACAGATACAATCAATTAATAAAAATTGGAAAACAGTAATTATGCAAACGAATACACATATTAAAAACATAGACAATAAATGACCCTGCAATTGATACATGGAGTGTGGAGGTCTGCACATGAAACATTTGGACACTCCCTACAGTGCTGGGCGGAGCACTGAGTATCTGTGGGCACTACCATCTTCACTGCTGACACAAAGGGGACTCTCCGGTGTACCATCCATCAGTATCCGCTACCCACCACCTATATACTTCAATGCTACTGTATATTGTTTGGCTGAAATATCCTCCTACAGATTGTCTCCTATGAATGTTTTTTTTTTATATTGAAGTGAGTGCATGTCCTGGCGGTCAATCTTGTTCTTAAATACATTTATACTATATACATACAGTATTATGCTATGGAGCTGGCGCTTCTTCTCTTTTTCATATATATATATTCAGCAGAAGAGTTACCATAAGTAGTTATCAATATAAGGATCATATGTCCCATCAAGTTATGGCATACATAACTTATAAAAAATGTATATGTGTATAAGGAATGGAATCGTGAACTCAGATTGTTCAAGAATAAATGATGAGCTCTTAAGGGAAGAAGGCAAGCTGTCTTAGGAGAGAATCCCAATTGTATGAAATTTGAATTATAGGGATCATTTTGTGTCTTTAATTATCTGAGTGTGACTGCATCAAAGGTAGACAACTTGCAAATTAATTTTGTATAACTAGGCACATATTAATAGGCATAGAGGCATACAGTACACCACCTCAGGTAGAAATAGTTCACCGTTAACGCAGAACACAGTTTTTAATTCAAGAATAATGTGAACACAGGAAATATCATCAACTAACCTTCCTGTGGTATTTTTAAATTTTTTACCCTAGTCATAGATTTGTCGTGGGTATACAAGTGCCAAAAAAACATTTATAGTACAAAGTACAGTACATCAAGGACAAGAAATTCATGAATGGATTTACATATTTTCAACTGGTCCCTTAAGCCTGCTTCACTGTATTTTCACACACTGTATTGCATGATACACGGATACAACTGCAGACTAAACTCTGATAAATCACGGAAAATAATGTAACATTAAATTAAAAGGAAAATCAGATTAGCAAAAATGTTAAATGTGAAAAAGGATTGTATTGGAAAGGAAGATCAACTCTAAGTACATTAATAATAATAATAATAATAATAATAATAATAAAATATTAGAAAAGAGAATATAGGACCCTTTCAATGTGAGATGGACAGGCAAATTTATTGGGGGTATGGAGAATACATAAACAAAGGATCTGCTTCCGTATATACCATGGGGCCAATTAGAACCAAGAGGAAGCCACAACCTCAACATTAACCAACATTTGGTTAACACTTGTAGAAGTGCACGGGCAAAAAAGCACCTGGCCCCGATGGCATGCACCTGTGTGTTCTTAAAGAGCTAAATTCAGTCATAGCCAAATCATTATATTTAATATTCAAGGACTATATTTCTACAGACTCAGTACCACAAGATTAACATAAAGTAGGTGTGGTACACCTGCACATATATATATATATATATATATATATATATATATATATATATATATATATATATATATATATATATATATATATATATATATTTAAACAAAAAGCTAGATCACAATAAGGAAATTACAGACCTGTAAGCCTGCATCAATAGCAGGGAAGCTACATGAACGTTACATAAGGTATAACATTCCGGAAATACCTTATGGATAACAATATTATTAGTAATAGTCAGCATGGATTTATGAGGCATACAGTAGGTCATGCCAAACTATCCTTATTTGTTTCTTTGAGGCAGCAGAAAGGAATTTAGACCAAGACCATGCAGTTAAAGTGATCTATTTACATGTTGCATAGGCTTTTGGTATTGTGCAATACAAGAGGTTAGTGTTCCAAAAAAAACCATTTCCACATGGGTTAAAAACTGGTTACAGAATGGGCATCAGAGAGCTGTCATAAATGGAACCTTTTAGATTGGTGTAAAAATGTGTGTGGAGTACCTCAAGGTTCAATATGGGACCACTGCATTTTCACTTGTTTATTAATAAATTTGAGATTGGCACAGAGAGCAATGTTTCCATATTTGCTGATGACAAATTATGTAAGGGAGTAAAATCAGAGCCAGATCCAATTACTGTACAGAAGGTCATGAATAGGCTGGAAGCTTATAAGGGATGGAAGATTCTAGCATAATTCTGCCACTGTATAAACCCTTACGAAGACCACATCGTTAATGTGGAGTACAGTTTTGGGCACTGCTCCTTAAAAATATATATATTATGGAACTGGATAAATTGCAGAGAAGAGCCACCAAATTAATAAAAAGGGTGGAAGGTCTAATTTAAGAGGAAAGGCTATCAAGTGTGGCTAAATAAACAGGTAGAGGAAGAAATGGAAAGCAGAGGCAGGGATTTAGATTTTAAAGTCAGAAGGGACAAAGGCATCATATCAGTATTATAAGGAATGTTGCAAAAGGACAATCAAATTACCAAAAATTGAAAACAGAAAAAGGATTGCAATAGAAAGTAAGATCAACTTTAAAAATGTCTTCATGTACATTAAAGCAGCAGACCAAGCAATATTCTACATATGTGTTTTGTAATAAATCAGTTCTATACTAACTGAGAAAATAATTGTAGCATTTTTTTAACAATACTGAATGACATTTTTAATGTATTATAATGTAACAAGCATCCTTTGTTTCTATAGCAGCCATTTACAAAGTCACATCTCCTTCCTCTTCTGAAACAGGTTCTGGGACACCCCTTTTTGAGCCCTGCCCTCTGTCTAGTAGTGCACCAATTGTATCTAGTCACTTCCTGGTCATATGATCTTCCCCACAGAAGTTTGCACCTGTTGTCCTCTTTTGCTGCACTGATGGCCATTTAGTGAACCCCCGAACCGAATCTTCGCTGATCGATCACAGGGAAACGAATTAATCGGCAATATAGCTAATTATTTGTGTAGATTGTATTGATGAACACGCAGATACCCAGTAAGCTCATTTAAACCCCCAATTACCACTATATATATATATGTGTGTGTGTGTTTATAAGTGTCAAAAGGAGTGCTACTGAGTGTGGCACTGTATACTACAAAAAACAAAACACAAAGGGAGCCCAGAGCTACATCCAATATGACAAAAATACACAGTGAAATACCTATATATATATCTCTTGAAAAAATGGTCATTTTGTTTAACCCTTTGGCCAAAGCATTATAAACCTGTGAGGCACTTCAGGGCATAACCAGATATCGCAGGTCCTAACACTAACTGATTAAAATTCTTATTTTCTTGTATAATTACAGGAAGAATGATCTGCATTGGATCTGTCACAAACAGCTGCATGAAAAGACATGTACATATGGAATGTGGGGAGGGGCGAGCTTAAAACCTGGGGAGGAGGGGCCACTAACCTCCAAAACAGCTGATACCATTGTATTGATGCACAGATTAAAGGGCAAAAAACTAAATTTAAAAAAAATGGCATCTTGGACTGCTGTTTAATAACAAAAATATTATGAAAGAGATATACACTGTAGGACCCTTTCAATGTGAGATTGGCAGGCAAATTATTGGCGATAAGGAAAATACATCTTAAACAAAGTATTTGCCTCTTTATTTACCAAGGAGGCGTTAATGACAAAAATATTGCAACAAGGGGAAGCCATAACCTCTGTATTAATGAACAATTGGTTAACTGTGGAAGAAGTGCATAGGCGGCTTATAATATGAAGGTAAATTAAGCACCTGGTCCCGATGGCATGCACCCACGTGTTCTTAAGGAGCTAAGATCAGTAATAAAAGCTAAACTATTATATTTAATATTTAAAAACTCCATTTCCACAGGCTCAGTACCAGAAGATTCGCGTGAAGCAAACATGGTGCATATATTTAAAGCTGCAGTTCAAGCTGCCGTTTTTAAAAAATATATATATATTTTATCCCCATTCAATATGTGCATCAATGCAATCTGCACACTGACAAGTGATTAGCTAAGCTGCAGATCGATCTGTTCTCCTGTAATCGATCGCTTGCTCTGGGCTATTTAATTCAGTTCTTGCACAGCATTTTGGAGAATGTAGTTCCTTGAATATGATTGACTAGGCAGTTACCAGATACAATTGGTGCACTGCTAGAGAGAGGGTGGGGCTCAAGAGCCAGAGCCTATCAGAAGGGGAAGGGGGCTGTCACTTTGGAAATGCTTCCTACATTAAAAACATTTAAAAAGGTCTTTAAAACATTTCTTTTTTAAATGCTACGAGTATTTTCTCATAGTACAGAACTGATTTCTTTAAAAGAAAAACACATGTAGGATATTGCTTGAATTGCTGCTTTGAAATGGGAGCTAGATCTCAATGAAGGGAAATAAACACCTGTAAGCCAGACATCAATATGGGTAACAAAATTATTAGTAAATTAGTAATAGTCAGCTTGAATTTATGAAGGATAGGTTGTGCCAAAGTAACACTATTAGTTTCTTTAAGGAGGTAAGTAGGAATTTAGACCTAGGTAATGCAGTTGATGTGGTCTACTTAGATTTTGCAAAGGCTTTTGATACGGTTCCACACATGGTTAGTGTACAAAATAAAGAAAATTGGTCTCTGTAAAAATATTTGCACCTGGATTGGAAGCTGGTTGAAGAATAGAGAACAGAGAGTTGTCATAAATACAAAACTTCAGAATTCAGTCTGGGGCAGTTATCAAAGTGGGTATTGGGCACTGCTTTTGTCAGCTATATGAATATATTATAAAATACATATGTACAGTATTATGTATATTTTGTTTTGTCAAATATTTCTGAATCCCCTTGTAAGAATAAACAAGTACCTGGTGGTAACAGTAATGTTACCCAGAATCGTTAGCAGGCATCTGCCGAAACATAAGGATTTTCGCATGTTTCATATGTGAACATCCTTTACCTAATAAACATAGAACAAATATTGCACTGACTGCTCTAAGTGCATTTCAACAGAAGATATCAAATCAAGGCCAGTAATACAAATGGGAAGATGCTGAAGAGTAATTGAAGAAACAGGACAACATGTTTGCTGTTCCTCAAAGAAACATGTTGCCATAAAAAATCTAACACAGAAAGAATATATTGAAAGAAGAATCAAGAAAGGAAAATCGCTCCGCCAAAAGCTTTCAGGAGTTATATTCTTTTCAACACGAAGTTACATTAGTATGGGAAATGCCTTGATAAGGCTGATCTGCCAGTTTCCAAAATGGCAAGGAAAACGGTGATTGCCTCAGAAGATTGTTTTTTTTATTTCAAGACAATATGGACAAAAGAATAGCAATTTCTCTTAAAATAGCTTTTTAGGTACAGGAGCTTCATTTAAACTCACAGTAGCATCAGCATATACTGTACACAAGAGCATTGAGAGTCTGGTTAGCGGCAATAGAAATAGATCTCTGATGTCTTCAGACATAACATTAACTTCATATTTCTCACAATCATGTTAGATATTGATTTCCTGTGTGAATCTTCATTTCATATGATTAAAGTGGCGGCTATATCATTAGCAAATTCCTGGATAGCATGCAGCTCTTAAAAAACAAAACATTTTTGTCATTGTGTTTGAAGTTTCTTCTTTGTTTAGATCAGAGCTGTAGCAATTAATTGTGAAATCTTCTAGTGGAAGAGAGAAAGAGGCACAGATTGCATTTTCAACAGGCCCATTACAGGAGAGAGAGTGTCAAGAGTTAAGAGAATCCTTCAAAATGGTGTTTAGAAACAGGGCTGTTCTGACGCCATATCAGCAGGCCAGACACCATTATAAGCGGCAACATATCTCAATTTGTAGCCAATTGTCCAAACACAATATCAGACAAATGGGTTTATCAATTAAAAAATAAAGTTTATTCAATTAAATTCAATCAGAAAATGCCAGAAAGATTTTCCCCAACCCACTCTCCTATTCAAGAAGAAAAAGCATAAACGATCTTTTGAACAATTAGGCTATTATAGAGGTACCAGAAGAAGAAACATTTGAGGAACTTACTCCAATCTATTTTTGTTCCCTCAAGTGGAGAAATTGCATTTCAAAGTGGAAACCAAGATATTAGTAACACATACTTTACAGATAGGAGATTTCATTATTTTGATCGATCTGAAGGATGCATACGTACTGTACCAATTTGTCAAGGACGTCAAAGATTTCTCAAGTTCTGCATATTGTATGTCAGGCTTTTTTTTTTACCATTTTCAATTCACAGTAGAGTATTTCCATTCATGCTTATCTCCACCATAAAGGACACTTACCAAGGTGGTGGTCTTTATGACAGTCAATCTTTGCCAAAAATGGAATCTCCATCATCCTTACCTTGCGCAAAGTAAAATAAACATCCCACTTACAATCTCAGGTTTAGATAGCTCTTCAGTTCCTGCTAGACCATGGGTGAATAATCAATAGGAACAAGAGTTGTTTCTCGGGTTAATATGGGACACAATCCAAGGCAAGATCTTTCTTCCAGAGGAAAGATAAACTTGATACATGTTGTAAGGTTTATCAGGCTCAAATGTGTGTTATCATTGAAAGAATGCATTGTAATGCTTGGGCTGATGGCAGCAGCCATAGACACAATACCATTGGGGAAATTTGACATAACACAATTTCAAAGCAAAGTGTTAACAAAATGGGACGAGATACCAGAAATATTAGATGTAAAGATACAAGTCTCCCATGCAATAAGGGTAGCAAAAAAAGATAATTTTCTTTTCCCAGGCTTGGTTTTTTTACAGATGTGAGTCATCGCCTTTTGGGGAGCCTGGCTTTGATTAAAGTCGACACAAGGTCAATGGCAAGGAATAATATGTATAGTACTGTCAAATGTATTGGAATTCATGGCAAATCACTGTGCAATACTACATTTCAAAAATAAATATGAGGTTTGAACCTAAAAATTACTATAGAAGGAAAAGTATAGAAATGCAGTGTACTACAAAATCGGAAGAAGAAAAAAATACTTTGCACAGTTAACAATAAAAAATAAAGGTTTATTAGGTCATGGTAAAGAGCGTGCCTATGCATTTTGAGCCGTAGCGCTTTATCAAGCTTAATGCACCACATTTGCATTATTTTCCTCCTGTTCCTGCACCAAGCGGAATTGCACATTGAAGATTTCCCTATGACACACAGAGAGGACGATAAGATTCATGAGCATCTGAGTGTATTGCTTCTTGGAAATCTCACTTTCGGACTGTTCTCAATGTAAAACTGTGTTGTTATATATGCATTTATTGAAGAAAACTATGGTACTATTATGCCTGGTTACTGTGTGTCTTCCATCATGACTGTTCCAGTTAGGCACTATCTTCTGTGCACAAGCCCCTGCATTAACTTGTGGTCATTTAAATAAGGGAACTCTGGACACTAAAATTGTATTCACATCATTATCTATATGAAGGATTTGTGCATTCCTCTTGTCCCACTGAGCACCATAATTCACCCAGGACTTTACTTTAAGGATTGCTATAGACCATTTTACCGCAGTAGCATATGCCAATAATCAAGGAGATATGAAAAGTTATGCATTACACAATTATATTTTGAAAAGTCTGAGCACAAACTAACCTGCAGTAAGATAAATGTCAGTGGTTCATATTCCAGGTCCCCTGAATACGATTGCTGATTATCTAAGTAACTGCAAAGTGGTTCCAGGGGAATGGGAATTGCATTAGTCTGTGTTCCAAGAGATTGGAAGCAAACCGGGGGTACCACAGATAGATCTGATGGCTTCCACAAACGATCACAAGATCAATCCCTTTTGTTCCAGGTTTGCAAAACACTGACTCTTTCAAATGAACGCTAGTGTGTGACGCCAAGATAAAAAAAAGGTTGACGAAATGAGTCCTTTCTTTAATATTGTAAAACCCTTGAGATTTGTAAGCTGAAACATACATATACTATTATTCTGAAGTATAACTCAAGCCTGCCATGCAAGTCATGTATTGTGTGAAAATGATGTATTTTATTAAAATATGCAGTAAAGACTAACTTTAAAAAAACGAAAAAATTACACTGCAAAAGCTCATGGTTCCTATTTTCTAGTCATTAGGTAACCTAAAGATGTATATTGCATGACAAAGGGATTTAAAATCAGTAAGTAATGTAGCCGGGCTCACCTCAGCCGCCATTGTTGTTGTTGTGGGGTGGGAGATTGCCGCAGTGCAGGGAACGCTCCGATATATGGAGGTTCCGCGTAGAGGGCACCCCCATGTGAAGGTTGGCGCAGGCGCAGGACCGCGGGGCAGGAGGCTGCGCATGCGCGGACATAGTTGCGAAAGCCCGCGAAGGAGGAGAGCTCTGATAGGGAGGGAGCCCAGGGAACTACAAGTCCCAGCAACCCCGCGGAACCCCGTGACGCGCAAGAACCAATCAGGCGTTAGGAAGGGAGCAAAAGGGGTTGAGGGGCGCGCACATTGTTCAGAGCTAGCAGGAGGAGGAAGGAGACGGAGCTCTGTTGTAGGGAGGATTTCAGCCCCTACTTAGGCCTTATACCCCAGGCCCAGTTAGGCCCTGAGCCCCAGTGGTGTGGAGCAGAGATAGGGACTGGCCCTAGACAGGTTCCGGTTCCCTTACTGTGTTACGTTATTGCTAACAGAGATATTGCCTATCCAGCAGGAGGTCTGGGCTCAAACCCTGCTACCGTGCTGTCGCGCGTCTGGGTGGGATCGCCCCGGACGCCTATGGCCGACGTCAACTTGGCTCCCACTGATCCTTTGTGAAGACCCTTGCAGGCCCGGGTACTGGAGTGCCCGGCAGGTAAACCACAAGTGCACCAACTATATCACCACTTATTCTGGACACAGTGGCTGTGCAGTCACACATATAGGCTCAGTATCTCACTTGAGGGTGCGGGGGGGTATATTGGACTTGGGAACTTGACATGGGGTGGGATCACCCGGTGAAGGAGGGAAGTGAGCGTCCTGCGAGACGCAGTAGATAGTGTCTCCTGTAGGGAGGGACACCTGTTGATGCTAAAGAACCCCGCATACGCCGTTTATGCTAGTAAAGTAATTTGGTTGGTTATATTGCTGTGTGTGTGTTGATGTACATAAGTGTCCTGCGAAGAACCACTTCCCCTCTGGCGGGAGCTGTCGCAGGTGGAGGTGCTGCACCAAGTATCAGGTATTATCTATTATTACGCGTGCCCCAGGCTTTCCGTGGCGGAGGCTTAGGCCCTGTGAGCCTACAGGTCATACAGGATATGGTAGCGGTCTGTGTTCACTAGGAAACAGGGCTACATTTGGAGGCGCTGCTGAGATCTTAGACCTGGGGTGCCCCTCGACTAAACACCTACCGCCGCCATGGCCCTTCCCTCGCATCAGAGAGTGCGCGACTGGGCGCGGCAAATGCAAATGCCCGCACGCCGCGTGGTGGCTGTGACACAAGTATCTATGGCCCTACCATTAGAGACATTGTAAACGGCCCTACGACAACTACCTGGCTTTGCCAAAGCCCGCCTGATAGATGTTCTCATAGACCAAGACGCTAAGTGGAACACCTTGCTGGTAGATTGCCGGCGAGATCTAGTAGTCCTCGAACCTGCAGTCCCTCAATACCTGCAGCTTCCCAACTCCCCGCCCGGCGGAAGCCCCTTTGTCTATCCACTCCGAGACCCCCCTTTGGATGGACAGCTAGTGAAGCGGGCAGCTGTCAGTCAGGATTTAGCTCTCCAGGGTCTAGCGTATCAGAAGTAGCGGGCTTGCGTAGTGACATGCTGCAGAAACTCAGTGATAAAGTAGGCCAGCTAACCACCCCACCCAGTTTACCTCCATTAGTAGAAGCTCTCACCCTGGCCACGCACTCCCAGAATTACCGGAAATTGAAGGCCTTCTCTGGGACTCTGCCCGTACCCATGGGGGAAGATGGGATAGACCCATGGAAGAAGCACACTCGGGGGGTGATGGAAGAATGGTCATGTACGGACGTCGTGAAACGTCAACGCCTCATGGAGTGCTTGAGACCCCCGGTGTCCACCCTGATCAGTATTCACCGAGAGCATTATCTCGATCTGACCTCCAAACAATACCTACGGGGATCCAGTCCTAGCCACCCTATCGCGAACATGATCCGCGATAACCTCACTCGAGGGCCTCCCCCCTCGTTTATCAAACTGTTACAGCAAGTCAAAAAGCACGAAACGCATCTAATGCTCCATTCCCCCCAGAAAGCTAAAGCAGCCAGCAGCTCAAAACCCAAAGGGGTACTGAGAAAAAGGAACATGTCCCGGATAAACCCGGCCCCCGAGCGGCCGAAGTACGCCGGACGAACCTCACCTCCGTATAATCGCCGCACTCCACCAAGGGATATGTCCTGCTACAAGTGCGGAAAGAAGGGGCATATCTCCTATGATTGCCGAATGGGGGAGTCCCGCCACCGGAGCCCCTCACCCAAGAAATTCACACCTAATGCCATGGTATGCGGTGTTTACGCGGCCAGCTGAGAAAACCCCATCCCCAACCAAAGTGGCGAAGGGCCCGGGGACGAGAATAACTGCGTGGGACCAGTAGCTCTCATACGGGTGCTAGTAGACGGTACCTATTCCTCCGCTCTACTAGACACAGGATCTCAAGTGACCATCATATATCGAGGGTTCTATGATCGACACCTCCAGAAGCGGCCACTGAAGTCGGCCGAGCATATCAAAGTAAGAGGGCTAAGCAATGAAGACTACCCTATCGACGGCATAGTGACCGTGGCCCTGGAAATACAGCAGCTCAATACCGGAAAGTCTCACCCCATGAATGTGGACGCTCTGGTGTGTCCGGAACCCAAAGACCCACCTAAGTACCCGATCATTCTAGGCACTAATGCGGACATTGTACAAGCCGTCATCTGGGCCTATCTACAAGAAACCAATGAGTTGCCCATGTCCAGTCTTCAACTGCAGCTTGTCCAGACGAATCCGGACCCCCCTTCGACACCCTCGGAGGACTATGGACTGTTGTTCTGCGGCCGAGCGGGTCAAACCAGACTCTTACCAGGGGAGATAAAGAGGATGCCCGCCTGGTGCGCCTACGCGGAACGGGTAGATGCGGAGCAGCTCTTTTCCCTAGAAAGCACGCCAGAGGAAGACGTCAGCCGAGGATACCGGCTGGTACCTGAATTCCGGGATTGGCCGGCCGCCATTCCCCGCCGGATTTATGTGATGGTCCAGAATCTATCTCCATTCCCCATGGCCATCGACGCGGGACAGAGAATAGGGAGAATCTATCCCGTCAGCTCGGTAGATGAGGCAGTGCAAGTCAATGCTACCCGAGTGGAGCGCTCCGGCGCGCAGCTGGACTTCGACTTCGGCTCGTCCGGATTGCCAGAGACATGGAAGGAGAGGCTGCGAGTTCAGCTGGAAGAGAGACGAGAAGTATTCTCTACCGGGGAGATGGATGTGGGGTGCAGCCGCAGTGCCCAACACACTATTCGGATGAGTGATACAAAACCGTTCAGGGAACGTTCCCGCCGGCTCACTCCTAGAGACGTAGATGATGTACGGACCGTCCTCCAAGAGATGGAAGAAGCCGGAATCGTCACGGAGTCACGAAGCCCTTACACTTCCCCCATAGTAGTGGTGAGAAAGAAGAATGGGACCGTGTGGCTGTGTATATTACCGGACTCTGAACAATCGGACGGTGCCGGACCAGTATAATCTTCCCCGCATAGAGGAAATCCTGAACGCCCTCCATGGAAGTAAATGGTTCAGTGTGCTGGACCTCTGGTCTGGCTACTACCAGGTACCCATGAGCCCCGAGGACCAGGAGAAAACGGCATTCATTTGTCCACTGGGGTTCTACCAATTCACCCGCATGCCCCAAGGTATATGTGGTGCCCCCGCCACCTTCCAGCGGCTAATGGAGAAGACCTTAGGTGACTTGAATCCTCGAGAGTGCCTAGTGTATTTGGACGACATCATAGTCTCCGGGCAAACCCTAGAAGAACACGAGGCCCGGCTCCTGAAGGTGCTGGACCGATTAGCTCAAGAAGGACTCAAGCTCTCCCTGAATAAATGCCGATTCTGTAGGACATCTGAGACTTACGTGGGGCACATAGTGTCCGCGGAAGGGATTGCCACTGATCCCGCCAAAATAGAAGCCGTCGTAAATTGGCCCCGACCTGACAATGTGGGGGAGTTGCGGTCGTTCCTGGGATTCTGCGGGTACTACAGTCGGTTTGTGGAGGGATATTCCCGACGGGCCAAAGCCCTCAACTGTCTTCTCAAAATATATCCTGAAGACACAGGCCGGAAGGCCACGCCTGCCCGACAGCCCTTCGGGGACAAATGGATGGCCGAGTGCGAGCAAGCCTTTGTGGACTTGAAGCAGAGTTTGACCGTGGCCCCCGTGTTGGCCTATGCCGACCCCGAACAACCGTATATACTACATGTGGATGCTAGCCTAGGCGGATTAGGGGCGGTGTTACATCAAAAGTATCCAGAAGGGTTACGATCCGTGGCCTATATCAGCCGCAGCCTTACAATCAGTGAGCAGAATTACCCAGTGCACAAGCTTGAGTTCTTGGCCCTCAAGTGGGCCATCGTGGACAAACTTCATGATTACCTTTACGGGGTGTCGTTCGAATTGCGTACTGACAACAATCCGCTCACCTATATCATGACCTCAGCCAAACTTGACGTTGCCGGACACCACTGGCTGGCCGCCCTCTTCAATTTCAACTTCACCATGAAATATAAACCAGGTCCCTTGAACATTGGGGCTGACGCAGTGTCTAGACGACCGGGGCTAGCCGCAGCCCCCGATGACGACCAATGGGAAGAAATTCCGGGGCCCGGGATGAGGGTCCTGTGTTGTACCGCCGCCATAGTCAATGATCAAGTGGCATTCTCTGAGTTAAGGGTGGCCAACTCTCTAGGATGCGCATCCAACGCTATTCCGGAAGCATATCGGGACTCCAGTGGTAAGCACGTTACCCCTGACAAGATCGTAGCCTGGAAAGATATGGTGCACTACCAAGAACGAGATCCGGTAGCGGGAGCCATTCGCTATGCTATCCGGAAAAACCAACCTGCCCTCCTCAGACATGCTCCTGGCGACATGGGAGGTATACTGATGCGAGAAGCCGATAAATTCGAAATACGGGACAATTTGCTATACCGAGTGGTAGAGTACCATAATCATCCGAATAGGAGGCAACTAGTACTACCTAAAAGATTACAGTATTTGGTGCTGAGGTCACTACACGACGAGCATGGTCATCTGGGTGTCGACAAGACTTTTGGATTGGTGAGGGATCAGTTCTTCTGGCCGAAAATGAGAGAAGCAGTTGAGCATCACTGTCGGCGGTGTGTGCGGTGCATCCAGCGGAAGACATTGCCCACCAGGGCCGCCCCAATGGGCCACTTAAAGAGCTACGGGCCCATGGACTTAGTATGCATGGACTTCCTATGTATCGAACCAGATAGCCGAGGCATCGGCAATGTGCTGGTCATTACTGACCACTACACTAGATACGCCCAGGCCTTCCCGACGAAAGACCAAAAAGCCATCACGGTTGCCAAGGTGCTCTGAGAAAAGTACTTCATGCATTACGGACTTCCCCAACGACTACATTCCGATCAGGGTCGAGACTTTGAAAGCAAATTGATAAGAGAACTACTAAAAATCTTACACATCACTAAATCCCGAACCACTCCCTATCACCCGGAAGGGGATGCACTGCCCGAACGATTCAACCACACGTTACTGGACATGCTGGGCACGTTAATGGGAGTAGAAAAAGCTGAGTGGAGCCGCCATGTGGAAATATTAGTGCACGCTTATAATTGCACTAGACATGACTCCACCGGGTTTTCTCCATACTTTCTGATGTTTGGTAGAGAAGCCGGACTGCCTGTGGACATACGTTTGAAAGTCTCTACTGATGGGGTGCATAATGCCACCCACTTCCGATATGTACAGAGACTACAAGAGAACCTGCAACGGGCCTACCTGCAGGCAGAGAAATCTACAGAGAAGCTGAATGCAGGAAACAAACGGCGTAATGATCATAAAGTCAAACATAGAAACATTAAGCTGGGAGACGCAGTGCTTCTCCGTAATCTGGGAGTACCTGGGAAACATAAATTGGCTGACCGATGGAGAGAGGGAGTGTACGAGGTAGCCTCACAGATGCCTGGTCTTCCGGTCTATCGTATTAAGGACTCGGAGGGTCGGGTGAAGATATGGCACCGAAATCATTTGCTCCCTATCCCACAAGTCGAGGAGGGAGATGTGGAGTGGCCTGCATCCTCATTGGATGGTGAAATGACACTGGGAGGGAACGATCCGGAGACCGGTAGCACAGTTCTTCAGGAAGATCCACAAGAGGGAACCTCTCAAAGGGGCCCTCAACAGAGAGCATCTCCCGGTGGAGCTACGGGTAAAGGGCTCGGGGAGCACACGCTCCATGGGGTGGCTCCGGAAAATTCGACATTGGATCCACAGAGTCCATGCTTTGTACCGAGTAATGATCATATAGAGACTGTAATCCCCACAAGGGAAGAACTTGAGCCGCAAGACCAAGATAGTCATTCTCCCGAGGGAGTGATCGAGCAACAGTTAAGGCGAAGTCAAAGGAATGGGCAACCTCCAATGAGGATGACATATGATCAGTTTGGGGCACCCCACTATGAGGTTCAGCAGTGGGCTCGCAATCGAGTAAAGTCGGTGATAGTGATGTTTAGTGAAATGTACAATCTTATTTAGAATGTCGTATGTTATGCATTTTTCATTATATAAACGTTGTACCAGTTTAAAGGTATCATCCAAGCGGGGACGTTGGAATCCACAGGGGGGAGGATGTAGCCGGGCTCCCCTCAGCCGCCGTTGTTGTTGTTAGGGGGTGGGAGATTGCCGCAGTGCAGGGAACGCTCCGATATATGGAGGTTCCACGTAGAGGATGCCGCCATGTGAAGGTTGGCGCAGGCGCAGGACCAGCGGGGCAGGAGATTGCGCATGCGCGGGCATAGTTGCGAAAGCCCACGAAGGATGAGAGCTCTGATAGGGAGGGAGCCCAGGGAACTACAAGTCCAAGCAACCCCGCGGAACCCAGTGACGCGCAAGAACCAATCAGGCGTTAGGAAGGGAGCAAAAGGGGTTGAGGGGCACATTGTTCAGAGCTAGCGGGAGGAAGAAGGAGACGGAGCTCCGGTGTAGGGAGGCATTCAGCCCCTACTTAGGCCTTATTCCCCAGGCCCAGTTAGGCCCTGAGCCCCAGTAGTGTGGAGCAGAGATAGGGACTGGCCCTAGACAGGTTCCGGTTCCCTTACTGTGTTACGTGATTGCTAACAGAGACATTGCCTATCCAGCAGGAGGTCTGGGCTCAGACCCTGCTACCATGCTGTCACGCGTCTGGGTGGGATCGCCCCCGGACGCCTACGGCCGATGTCAACTCGGCCCCCACTGATCCTTTGTGAAGACCCTTGCAGGCCCGGGTACTGGAGTGCCCGGCAGGTAAACCACAAGTGCACCAACTATATCACCACTTATTCTGGACACAGTGGCTGCACAGTCACACATATAGGCTCAGTATCTCACTTGAGGGTGGGGGGGGTATATTGGACTTGGGAACTGGACACGGGGTGGGATCACCCGGTGAAGGAGGGAAGTGAGCGTCCTGCGAGACGCAGTAGATAGTGTCTCCTCTAGGGAGGGACACCTGTTGATGCTAAAGAACCCTGCATACACCGTTCATGCTAGTAAAGTCATTTGGTTGGTTATATTGCTGTGTGTGTGTTGATGTACATAAGTGTCCTGCGAAGAACCACTCCCCCTCTGGCGGGTGCTGTCGCAGGTGGAGGCGCTGCACCAAGTATCAGGTATTATCTATTATTACGCGTGCCCCAGGCTCTCCGTGGTGGAGGCTTAGGCCCTGTGAGCCTACAGGTCATACAGCATATGGTAGCGTTCTGTGTTCACTAGGAAACAGGGCTAAAGTAAAAAAAGATACAGCTTATTTGCTGGGAAAACACTGTGGTTCAGTAATTCAAGCTTAATGCATCCCCATTGCATTTTCATAATGTAAGATTTTAAAGGGGTAGAAATGCAATTAAACTTGTAGAAACTTGTCTATAATTATCAAGCAGTGATTTTCCAATAAAACACCTTCTCACACCACAAACCTTTTTGACCCATATGTACCTGTAAGTGGTGCAATTTCACAAGACACAATCCCGGTCTGGAAGACGCCTTTAGTAGATGCAACTCGATGCAAGTAAATGGGGCTGCAAGGTGTATTCTGCAGCTGAAAAGTGACTTATGCAATCACAATGCTTATTAAATATGGCCCTTTGAGCAAAGAAGAAAAAATGATGATCCAGGGCACAAACGGAATTCCAAAAAGAGAATTTTAATGTATCATAACAGCCCTTTGTGCAAAGTCCATACAGGTTTGTCCATGCGTGCTGGTCACTGAATGTATGAAAAAATGTGTCCGTACAGGTTCAAAGGAAGCTGTGTCAATGCATTTAAATATACCTTATTGGCATTGCTATGTGTTTGTCATATCAAACATGCAAACATGGTTTATGATATGGAACACATAGTAAATGAACAGAAGTCAAGTATATACAGTATGTGATAGCTTATTCGTTCTCCATGTCTCTGCCAAGTGACAACAAATCTTAGCATTTCTGTTATAAGGATTGTTAATGTATTTACTATTTTGTGTATTTTAGCCCAATAACTATATGACCTACAAAAACTGTAGTTTTGTTTACAACATTTTAGTATTACAAAGTCTTACAGGATCAGAAAATAATGTGATATTCATTTTTCAGGTAACAAGTACTGGGTTTTTAAAGATACCACACTGCAACTTGGTTACCCTCATGACTTGATAAACCTTGGACATGGAATTCCACCTCATGGAATAGATACAGCTGTTTGGTGGGAAGATGTTGGAAAAACATACTTTTTCAAGGGTGACAGGTGAGTAAATATCTACAATAAGAATGTTAGATATTTACACCAACAAGTCACTAGAATTAAAGATAGGAGAATGTGTTGAAATTTGCTTTGCTAGTTTCTTTTTGACATTTTGAAATAGTGTATACAAATATTATACCTGAATACCAGGACTCAGTACCAGATGTTTTTATTGTAAAATTATTAGATTAGGCATTTGAAATTCCATTTCAAATTGAAGTTTCACTGATGGAAACAGAATTTATCATGTACTTTGCCTTAGGTAAAGAAGCCTCCGCAAGCTTTTGATGGCTGCTGATGTAATGTTATTTAAATTGAAGAAAATGCGTTTGAAGGCAACTTTGATGTGAGCAGGTGATTTTCTTGCTTATGATTAAGTTTACATTTAAAGCCTGTCCAAAAAAAAGGGTACATTGCGCATGCGCAGGACACGGCAAAGGCGGCGGCCATCTTGTATGTGGCGCCACAAGGACATTGCGCATGCGTGAAGGCCCCAAACTGGAAGGGAACGAGAGCTCACGAGTCAGTTGTATGGGAGCCAGGACAGGAGTAGGTAGTGTCCAGGAAGCAAGTGGCTTCCTGCACTAGGCCTAGATTCTGCCCCTTATGCCCCAGATAGACCCTGAGCCAACTCATTACAGTATTGTAGGGAAGGCCCTAGATATGGACCCTCCCATTAGTCTATAGCAGCACTACTGCGCCGGTGGATGGCCGCCCACGCAGTGACCTGAGGCCTTTGACAAGGCTGTAGGTTCAGAGACACTTGTGTGAGACACTCCGGGTGGAGCTCACCCCACGTGGAGGACTGGACCCTTGGGCAAGAGGGGATTAGTGTCAGAGGCCCCGCTGCGTGGGACCTTCTTCAGTCCGAGTCTACAAGCTACACCTGTGTACTGGAGTATCCAGGCAGGTACCCAATGTGCACCAACATTCGCAGGGGGTAGCGCTACTTCACACTGGGTGGGATTTCTGGGATACCTGAGGTTATTGGTGCCACGGCACCCTCAGTACATTGGGTGGGAACACACAGGGGTACTGTGGTATTGTGTATTGCATTATGTATTATTGTGTGTTATTGTACAGTATGTACTGCATTATTTACCTTACTGGGGACTCAGTAAAGAAAGATATACATACCCAGTTGTTAGTGGTTTATTGGTTCCTATGAGGAATACATCCCGCCTACGCTGGGATCCTCTTAGGTGGAGGTGCTGCACCATGACATATAACACCCCAGGCTCCCAGGAGCAGATGCTTTGGCTTCCTGTAAGCCTCACAGGTTTAGCAGCACACGTAGTCACCTGCAGTTTCCCTTAGGCAAGGGGAAAAGGGGCTGCATATATGTAGCCCCCTTTCCCTGTGACTAAGGGAACTACGCGTGCTGGTTACCTGTTTAGCATACAGGAGGCCTAATCCTCCTCATCTGGGAGCCTGGTGTTACAGGGGGGTGCTCTCTGGTTACAGAGCCTCCACCTGGGAGGGATCCTAGCACAGCAGGATAACCCCTCACAGGAACCAATACAATCAGTAAATAAATATACACACACGGGTATGACTAACTTATATTTACTGAACATATAACTTTGTACCACAATAATAATACAGGCCCCCACCATGCAATGCCCACACTATAAACACCAACCCCAAAGTACTGAGGTGCCTGGGCACTTAACCACCCTAGTGTCGACAGACAAGGCCCACCCAAAGAGTGTGTAGAGTAGCGCTACCCCTTGTGTGTGACCGTTGTTGCACGTTGGGTACCTTCCTGGTCTTAGGCCAGACCAGGCCGACTTGGAATAGTGGATCCGCAGAACCACGACGCTATCTACCGGATCCTCTCCTGTCCGTAGCCGTCCTCCATTTGAGGGAGCTCCCGCTGGAGGGTGTTGCTTAATGTCTATGGTTGCCTGTGGTCTGGTCTCAGACCGTAGGCCGCGCACACAGCATGGTGTCCATCACTGGTGCACTAATACTGCAATAATAGGGCTGTGTGTTATTGGGGAAGCGTCCCAATCTAGTGCCTTCCCTAAACACACAAACTGCAGGGTCTGGGGCCTATTGGGCATCACTGGCCTAGTCCAAGGGAGCATTGCCTCATGGACACTACCTGCTCCATTGAGGTCCCTGCTCCGACTGGCGCACAGTCCCTAGCGCGCCTAAAGTATCTTTCTCTCCCCTCGGGATTCCGATAGCCCTATTGGCTGCAGTCTCCCATCTGGTGAGCAGCCCCTGGGGCTGCTAAGACATGTAGTCCTGGGTGGAGCCTGTCTAATAGCTGCCGCACTACTCTTGCCACTGCACATGCGCGAGATTCAACATAGTGGTGCCCTGCATTGGCGATCCGCCTCTGAGCTCCGGAGCTCCGAACAAGCTGTAGCCTCACCCACTACGGAGATGAGTGGGGACCCAGCTACATATATATATATATATATATATATAATATTACTTTATGTACTGCACCCATAGAATATACATTGTATTGTATTTTATAGATTGTCAGTGTAAGGCTGAGTCCCCGCTGGTGCTTAGCGCACTATGCGCTTGGCGTGCTTACCTTCTGCAATGTAGATCAGCACATCCCCTCTCCCGCTGTGCTCGCGCGCTCATGCCCGTGCACACACGCTCTCATGCCCGTGCACACACGCTTTCCCAAGCGTTGTGCTTGGGGAGACAAGGGAGAGATACTTTCGTGCTGAGAGCAGGGTCACATGAGTCTGCTTTGACCAATGGTAAGAGAGAGGGCGTGTTTTACTCCTGTCACACACACAACATGAAATTTTTAGCTGAGAGGGAGCAGAGAGAAGAGGAAATGGGTGGGGGGGGGGGGACAAACGGACTACTGCTGGGATGGGGGGGCAAACATACTGCTGCTGGGGTAGGGGGGCAAACGGACTACTGCTGGGGGGGGGCAAACGGACTACTGCTGGGGTGGGGGGGGCAAACGGACTACTGCTGAGGTGGGGGGGCAAATGGACTACTGCTGGGGTGGGGGGGCAAACGGACTACTGCTGGGGTGGGAGGGAAAATGGCTGCTGCTGGAGTGGGGGGGCAAATGGACTACTGCTGGGGTGGAAGGGCAAACGGACTACTGCTGGGGTGGGGGGGCAAACGGACTGCTGCTGGGGTGGGGGGGGCAAACGGGCTGCTGCTGGAGTTTGGGGACAAACGGTCTGCTGCTGGGGTGGGGGGGCAAACGTGCTGCTGCTTGGGTGGAGGGAAAATGGGCTGCTGCTGGGGTGGTGGGGGGGGGCAAACGGGCTGCTGCTGGGGTGGTGGAGGGGGGCAAATGGGCTGCTGCTGGGGAGGTGGGGGGGTTAAACGGGCTGCTGCTGCGGTGGTGGGGGGGCAAACGGGCTGCTGCTGGGGTGAGGGGGGGGCAAACGGGCTGCTGCTGGGGTGGGGAGGGGCAAACGGGTTGCTGCTGGGGTGGGGAGAAAATGGGCTGCTGCTGGGGTGGGGGGGAAACAGGCTGCTGCTGTGGGGGGGCAAACTGAGTGGTGTGGTGTGGGGAGAAGGGAGAGAGAGAGGGGGGAGAAGGGAGAGAGGGGGGAGAAGGGGGAGGGGGAGAAGAGGGAGAGGGGGAGAAGGGAGAGAGAGAGGGGGGAGAAGGTAGAGATAGAGGGGGGAGAAGGGAGAGAGAGAGCAATGGGTGAGAGAGAGCCATTGGGGGGGGGAAGAGAGAGAGACAGGCACACACAGAAACACAGACAGCCCCTCCCGTAATAGGCATGTCCCCCCTCCCCCCGCTCCTGCTCTAAAAATGTTGCAGGACACTGATCGCTCATGCTTGGAGAGCTGGTGACATCACCGCTCTCCAAGCATGAGCGAGCTCAGCAGCAGCGTGGACTCTACCTAAGGCCCGGGCCATAGAGCTGTGGGGAGAGCGGAGGCGCGCTAACGCTGAGGCCCGCCTGCTTCAGTCAGTGCGATTGCACGGACTTGCAGGCGAGCCAGCATGCGCGAAGGGAGCCGGGGGGAGGTGGTTGGAGGCGGGGCAGTGACGTCACTGGGCCAATCGCCCACGACGCACTGACGTCAATGTCACGGCACCGACGTCACGGCGCCGTGACGTTGACGCTGCTGGGCTGTGATTGGAGGTTTTCAGCCGACAGCGCGCTGAAAAACAGCTTGGCGCTCGGCTGAAACCGCCAACTCGTCAGCACGCCTGCGGACGCTCGCGTGAGCCCCCTCTCAAGGCATCCTCATTGAGGATGCAGGGGCTCAGCGCGGAGCGTCCGCACGCCTCAGCACGGCTGGTCCATCTATGGACACAGCCTAATACTGACTATATGCTCATTTAAAGCGACACACCCAAAACAAGCATATACAGATGCAGCTACAAGTATTCTAACACTGCTTTGAAAAATCTGGGGCAATCTCCCAGTAATGCTGCAACATTTCTCTGACATTTCTGCAGAAAGACTTTTGGCCCATCGGATTAACACAGCAGGGATCCCTGGTCAGTTTTAATGGGACTGCCAGGGACCCCCGCGGTGTTAATCCGATGGGCCATTAGTCTGTCTGCAGAAATGTCACAGAAATGTTGCAGCATTACTGGGAGATTGCCCCAGATTTTCCAAGGCAAGTGTTAGAATACTTGTGGCTGCACCTATATATAGTATAAAGCTGGTACACGTGCAACAAAATTATACATTTGTTTTTACAACATTTTTACCTCCTAAAAGGTAATATTGGTGGAAAATATTAAGAGCTTTATGAGTAACATATTGCTCATCGATATAGAGCTTTTTAGGACATTTTACAGCAATAATGAAACTTGATACCCTACATTTGCACTAAGCATTCAACAGTCGAATAATAAACCGTAGTTGAAGAGCCATAAAAAAGTTTTACTGTCTGATTTTGATTAATTATAAGAATGATAAATAATGAATATTGTGTTGTAAATGTTGACACTGTATATATACTGTATGCTTTAAAGTGGAACGGTATATTTGCATTTCTCTGCCAGAACCTTTTGCAGTAAAAGGGTTAAATGTAGGGGTAATGCAGGTTTGCAAATGGAAAGTGGTACTGTATTATATACTTCGTAGTACCTTCACATTTCAAACACTGATGTTAAATGTATTTGAAAGCATTAGCAGGAACTGCATCTAAAGATGTATTTCAAATATTACTATTTCCATTGGTATCTAACAGATAGCTTTCACACTAATCTGCTATTGCTAAAAATGTTATATCTTAGAGTTTCAAAAACTGTTTTGCTGAAGCGAGACTTAGCAGAACACAATTGCTGTATACTAAAAGCTTGAAAATGTAATCTTGTGCAGATAACGTAGCTATAACCTAACTGTAATATTGGCTACCAATAAAACCACACACTAATAATGTGACGGTGTGTTTTATATACCATTGAATACCTTGTGTATAGTGTACTATAGATTCCCCTGCTTGGTTTAGTTCCATTCATGGAAACAATTTATGAATTACTGGCTGTATACTGTGTTTCAGAGGGCATACTATACTGGTACAAAACCATGTGGACTATTTCATGTGGTACTGCAAGACAGACATATGGGACAAGATAATATTAAATCTCTTCATTAAAACAAGTTGTTCCATGCATTAGACAGATGGCTCTGATTTAATTTCCATCTAAAGTAATAAGCATTTGTTGGCATATGAAGTAGCTATCTATGTAGTTGTTGATTCATTTTGAAGAGTCATTATGATGGAGATAATCATTCTTCAGTTATAATTATCATACTCAGCAATCATGCTCTTTCCAAAAATAGAGCTTACTGTAGCACACAAGGGTTTAAAGAACACTTCCAACTCTACAGTGTTTGGTATGTTACAGCTAACAGAAATTATGTATCTGGTCAGACAAATGTAACAATCCACATATCAGCATATTTACTAGCGCAAATAGTATATACGTAGATAGTGCATTATTACATGAAATTAAGAATTACTGGTAAAATAAAATCTTTTATTTCAAAGCTGCACTAATTAATTTGTCTTATGTTTTTTAAGAGTCTATATATATCGGGGCACAGAAAAACGTATTTTGACACACAGAACCATTTTGTGTTCACTAAATTTGCACCCATTGTTGAAAATGGAACAAATGCAAGAGAAAATACAGTATAATTAACTCAATATTTTAGATGCATTAATCCAAGTGCTGTTTGTAGCTCTAATCTGTCTTTGAAAAGGTTCTCATTTATTTTATTTATAAAATATTTAACCAGGAAACAATACATTGACAGTTATCTCTTGTTTTCAAGTATGTCCTGGGTACAAAATAATAAGTTACAGTTGCAAACATGTTTAAAGTAGGAAACAGCAGATTTTTAGAAACTCATATACAATTGGCGGTTTTAAGAAACTCATATACAATTGTTCCAGAAGTGGGATATTCGATAAGAGAAGGAAGAGCAATCCCATTCTTTATTGAACCTTGACACCATGAGAAGATTTCAGGAGGCAGATCTAAGGAGATAAGCGCTGTGTACAGTATGGATGAGGAGCCTGCTCAGGTAACTGAGCAAAAAAGTATTTGAAGGTAGAACAGGAAAAACGTAGGTTGTGTTTGGACTCAAAGGCCAGACCTAGTCCAGTTAACATATCACAACGTTGGGTGTTGTAGTTACCTAATAAGACAAGACAGCATATTAAGTTGTAAATAATGTAAAAGTTGCAAAGGTAAGATTGGGGTATTGTACCACTTTAGCTCAATTGTCAATAATTGGCACTAACAGGGGTAATAATGTCTCCTATATCTGTAGGTCAATCTCAATTATGAAAAAACATTCTGAATGAAAAATTATAGGTCTGTAACACATGACCATTTTTGTCATCATATTGGGAAAAATGCCACCAGTTAGTTCTTGCTATTTAAATCCCCCGCATCACACGGGCCTGTATGTGATGGGGGGGTGAGGGGCTGGGGGTTGTAAACAGCATGAGGAACTGCTCAATTGAAACAATTATTGCAACAGAAACAAAGAAAATACCAAAATATATACACAGAACTGTTGTAAGGCCAGAGAACCTTGTATTGTATTGTGTCTTAGTTGTAAGAGTGTGGAACCTTTGGTTTCCTTCACAAGGGAGAATTGAGATGCATATACTAAGCGCCACAAAATTAGTGCATGTCAAACTCCATTTCAATTGCGCTTGTGTGCGCGTATGTACAGTACTAAGCTCACATTTCTCCATATGCAGCAGCAGCATAAAAGTAAATGCTGTGTACTGTAAAACATATTTTTGTGCGCCACAAAATCAATAAACAATGTGTCAAAGTCATCCACCAAGTTTAATTTGGCATAAACTGTACATTACTGTGTTTCAACCAAAAATGGGTTTGACAGAGCACGGATGTCTCATTATTATAATTAACAAAATTGATATTTACTAGCACTTGCTTTTTATACACCTCATTCTGTCTTAATTTAAATTGCATCAAAAATTATTTCAACAAACAAATTATGTACAGTAGGAAGTATGCATATGGAGGATACACATTTTGACTGGTTGTATAAAACTTTTTAGTATTAAAATTTTGACAGACAATTTTTTTATATTCACTCGTTTTGTAATGCCTCCTTTGCATATCAATGCACTTTACTGGAGATGACATGACTTAATCGTATGTTATTAGCCTCTGAAGGTACAGTATGTGGTAAGACTAAAAGTGATATTAAGTTAGGTTAACTTTACATTACGTCACTTAATGGAGCTTGGCCTACGATTCCTATAATATAAATAGACTCTATAATTGATTTTCTTCTGCTTTTAATGATGCACAACATAAGATTAGAATGTGCACTCACTACCGTACTTTTCCTAGTGAAGGGTAGCAGATGCTAATGTGAAATAACATACTGTACTGTATGTATTAAAACGTTAAATAACGCGTACAATATATCCTTAATTTTTTTATTTTTTTTGCTGGTGCTACTGTTAAATAATGCACCAGAGCTAACGCAATGCATTGTGGTAACGTGTGCTATACCTATATAACTGTACCTTAATGTCTATTATTAATATTTGATCTTAATATTTTGTATCTGTTTGCTGATTTTTTTTTAATGGTTTTACAGTTTCAAAAAGCAAAAAAAAAATGTATTATTGATATATTTTTCAGGTATTGGAGATACAATGAAGAAATGAGAGTAATGGATCCAGGTTATCCAAAGCTAATTACAATTTGGAAAGGAATACCAGATTCTCCTCAGGGAGCTTTTGTTGACAAAGAAAATGGTATGCTACATTTTAAAGATTTCATAAAAACATTTTAAACCCGAAGCAATTATTCACTTTCAACCAGTAGCAATTATTCACTGCTTTTAGGCTGGGCTGGGACAGGGTGCCAGAGTGATGTATTCTCATATATGCAATTCCTCTACATATATATGTAACATTATTTCTATACATAAATAATTCTTGCTATTATGTTGTATTCTGTTAAGTTGTTGTAAAATCAATTCACAGTGACTTACAATGTCCACCTTGGATTTGTTAATAACAATGTCATGACCTTTGCAACTTTTGAATTGGTGCTACATTATTTTATTACACAGCTACTGTAGATGGGATCACCCACGTAGTCCCTAAAGGAATCAATAGACTGTATGTTTTCTTGTATTCCTTATTGTCAATTTTAGCAGTTCGGCTTTTAGACCTTGTAAAGGTATCCTTAGATCATGTATTATATATGATATATTTTTTTCCACATTGGTGGAACTTCCAAAATATGCTAGACTGTACAGTATGCTTTTACATTGTCTGAATTGGATCAACTCCCGGAGAAGGGCCATATAAGTCATACACTAAAGCTGGGGTGGCCAACTTCACGCCTCAAGAGCCACCAACAGGTCAGGTCCCACACTAGAGGATTCGCTGGCTGAGAAACTGCACCCCATACATTGGGATGAGAAGTTTTGCCACTAAAAAGGTCATACAGTACCAGTTAGCCAACAATCACGAGCAATTGATTGAATATTCCCTCTGTACTTATCTTGACATGTAGAATCAAACGCTCCTAGAGCATGTATTTTTTCATCGATAAGTGCAGTGAATAATATGCTTATATTATGACCATTTTGTATTTGTTTTGTCCAAACCGTAGAATGAGGATTTTTTCTAGTTTCCAATCACAAATGGGATCTTACCTCTCAGACCATTTCCGTGTACAGTTCTTCCAATGTCGTTTGGAGGAAAGCCATGAATTTAGCTTTTTCACTAGTAATTAAGATATTTTAAGAGATATTATGCAGTATTTATGTATTACGAGGAGTACATTGCAACGACTTCATATAAGAGTAACAAGCAGTAAGGTATTATTATATTGTGATCGTTTCATCTATTTGTATTTAGAAAAATGATATATGATATAAATGTTGCATTAAAATGGTCAATTATAGTTAAAATAACAGTAAAGCGTAAAACTGCCAAATATTTATTTTGCATCTTGTTGATTAAAGTGAGAAATAATCATGCACAAGCATTTACGTTAAATTAATATCTTAAATATGTTATTTTTTTTTAGGCTTTACATACTTCTATAAAGAAAAAGAATATTGGAAATTCCACAACCAGAAGCTGCGTGTAGAACCTGGCTACCCCAGATCTATCCTTAAGGATTTCATGGGATGCGATGGTTCAGCTGACCGAGACAAGGATCGAACCAGTTCCCAAGATGACGTAGACATTGTCATCAAACTGGACAACACAGCCAGCACTGTGAAAGCCATAGCCATTGTTATTCCCTGTATCTTGGCCTTATGCCTCCTTGTCTTGATTTACACTGTGTTTCAGTTCAAAAGAAAAGGAACACCCCGCCACATACTGTACTGCAAACGCTCTATGCAAGAGTGGGTGTGATGTAGGGTTTTTATCTTAGAAGTTTGAGGTTACTTGAGATTCAACATCAGAACTATTATGCTGTTTCCTAGCTAGAAGCATGCATCTATAAACCAGGGTCATGGCTGATCTTAAAAACCCAATACGTTTTGTGTCCTGCACTTGAGTGGGGATTCAATCATCTGGGAAGCTTCCATGAAACACAGTATCTGCCGTTCCTCCAGTCCTTTGTATTTCTTTGTCATTCAATTCTAGGCCTTTCCTGTGCATACTGAATGCTAAGTTAACTTTCAGGATTAAACAATGAAGAGGAAGAAGAAATGTAAACAAATCCTTTCCAGATCCTCTCTGAAAAGATATGTCCTGCAAGTACAAATATTCTGAAAAACAAGGCAACATGAAAATACCCAGAATTAAGCTTTCAGGAGAGTATGAAGACCCAAAACAGCTTTGTTTCCAAAGAGGATTGATTTTCTGTCTGCTATGGATAGATGCCCACACATGTTTCTGTGGGAGAGCAATGTCATGCCGGACCTTAAGACTGTTTGGACAGCCTTTTTCCAACAAATAAGGGGCCAAAATATCTGCAATACAGTAACAGCCTTAAATGATACGTTCATTTTGTGTTTTATACAACTTTTCTGAGCTTTGTCCTAAACGTTTTAACACATTTATATTCATTAATATACTGAGACTTGTTTTTGTTTTTGTTTCTGCATCGTTATATTTTATCAAGCTGTATCAATTCAACTGCCTGAGGCCCTTAGCTAGTCTGTCAGGAACACTCATTTGAAAGCCTAGCAGGAAGCAGTGTGTCTCTGAAGTGGATTGCAATGAGCTGTGGCAAAATGACAGTCATGTTGTGAAGTAAATTGCTGCCAGTATTACATATTTGTAACCCATTGAGTGCTATAGTATCAGTTTTCAGATTCCAGTGAACTCTCAGCTTGCTTGTCTCTAAATGATATGAATGTGCAGAGCAAGTAAATAGGAATTAGGGTTTACGGACCTCAGTGTTTTGATAAAATATAATTATTCAACAGCTTCCAGAACAGTTTTTCAGTCAGTAGCAGAAATGTCTAAAAGCAGAGCAACTACATTTCTCAGCTAGTTTCAAGTAATAAGGAGTAAGCAAAAAAAAAGCAATGCTAGACAGAGAAGTGTTGGACATTGAAAATATCATTTTTAATGGACAATTTTATAATATGCCAGATGGATGATGTACTGTATGATCAAACTATGTTGCACGTGAATACTAATTGCCTTACATGAGTACATCCAGGTACATTTATGCAGTCAACATGAAGAGAATCTGAATACTGCATGTACTACATTCTATTTGTTGCCATATTGCATGTTTACCATCGTTCTTAAAGGGTGAGTTGGATCTCAGGCATCTAGCAGTACTTCCAGAAGAGCGAGAGAGTAAGAGGACGACCGAAGCATTTGCTTGTCATTATGTACTGAAAGTGCTGTGCTCTTTCCTGTGACCTGCGAAGCAGGATTTTTCCTAGAGAAAAGTCAGCCACTGACAGAACTCTTTATGGAATTTCAAAGCTGCTTTCTGCAGTGTTTTGCTTTTATGGACGCTGTGCTGTAAACATGTAACAATGGTCAAATTGAATGCAGTCCCAATATGCTAAACTCTTGACTTCTTCTGAAAGTCAGTATTGAGTGGAGTAACTGTTAATGGGAACAGTTTGCCTTTAGCCTAAATATTGGTCTGTTGACTGTCATTACTGAGTTAAACATTGTATGCTATGAAAAGCTCACTGTCTTTCATTCAACAGAGCACTGTTCTTGCTGTTTGTGCCCTTTGACCTTTAACTTGTAAACTAACATAAACATGGGAAACTGCTATTTACAATGTATGGAGATTGCATTTTATTTTAAAGACCCTGGATAAAGAAAATGCATTCACATTTTTTTTTTAATGGAGTTCAATTAGAAAAAAACATAACCCATGGGTATGTTATTGTATGTGCACATAAGCACATCTTTTAATATGTTACTTGTATTTATTCTATTTTAGGGAAGATACAGTCATTACTTGAAATTTGCAGCATGAAGCTTTTCAATTGTTGTATCTTATCAACAGTTTGATAGCATTTGCCCATGTGTACATCACTGCCTTGTTTTAATTTTATTTGGGCATGAGTACATACTGGCGGTATGTTTGCCTCAAACGTATCATTTTACTGGGTGTAGAAAATAAATATAAAAATTGAGCATCAAGGTTTATTCTTCTTAATTTTTGTCTACATTTGTTTCTCTTTCATTACATTTCAGAAATGCAAACAGTTGCACCAATATAATTAAAGACGCTTTCCAGAAAACTTGAACATGCCAGTCTGGAATATGGAGTAAAATATAATCATTTAGTGGACAGATGCTTTTAATTTTGTTGTTGATTGTGAAGGTGAAAAAAGTCCATAACCATTATTTTTTGGGGGACAACGATTTAATAGACAATTAAATGTGTTTAAAATACTGTACCTGTATATGTAATGTTGACTTTAGACTAAGAAGCCAACAATTTCGTATAGAAAGTTTATATTAAAAAAAAAAGAAAATAGTGGCTATTTAGGTACTGTATGGTTTAATGTGGAAGCAAGGCTTTACAGTAAAGAACATATATTGTAAATGTAGATTAAGAACGCACTTGGTGCAAACATTTTTCCTAAAATGAAAAGTGTTTTTTTGTCTTTGAATGCGATTACATAGGGGCTTGGTTTAACTGAACTCGTATTGCAGTATCAGATTTGTTGAAAGGCTCTTTCTCACCAATGCTGCCATTCATGCACAGAATTATTAGTTTCATGGGTGGCTACAATTACTGAACATGGGCTTAGTCCTTGGGAAAAACAAAAAGTGTTTGTCTTGGTAATTTTAACTCGTTACACCTAGTGAGAGTAAGATTAGTAAGATAAGATTGAAATACATGGATGTGTAGTATCATTTTTTTTAAGTAAAATAAGCATATATACGTTATGGAAAAGTGAATCAAAGAGTTTCACTGTGTATTGTACTGAAATGACTGAGGGAAATGAATTTTCCAATCGGCTATCTTTTATTTTCACATAAGGTCCATAGATATATTATTCTATTTTTTCAGGACATTTCTGCTGACAAACACAAAGCTTGTTTGTGTGCAAATACAAGGCTGAATTAATGGTGCTAATGTGTGTTATGACTGTGGGATATAACCGGGCAAATGTTTGTGGTGCTTAGACTGGCTTTATTTACATGTATTTTTAATCAGTGCATAAACAGTATTTTATTCACACAAGTTGTATTTTAATATTAAAACAAAGTCATTTCACAGAGAAAACAAATCAAATTGAACTGATTTACAGAAACCAGACTTGCCCCCTATTACATCATTAAAGGTCAAGGGGTCATACATTGTGTTCATATTTTAATATGTTGTATACCATTAAACATGATTTAACCTTTTTAAATACTTGTGTTTACAATGCTTCGACTCTTTGACTGGAGGGGTTGTGAGGGAAAAACAATGTCACATGCAAGAAGGGTAACACGATGTTTCTTACTGCTGCAATCAAAGAGTTAAAGGCAGTGCAGTGATTTGTTTATATTTATTAATAATATTTATTTTAAGTTTCATTTTGAGGAGGGCTGTTTGGGGTGGGGCAGTTGTTGTCTGCTGTAAGTGTCTTAAATAGGGGATGGGTTAAATGGCTTTTTATACCATTGCATCTTATGTAATTACCATTGTTTTATTGTGTTGTAAATAAAAAAATCTGTCAATAAATAAGATAATAGACAAAATGCGTCTTAGCTTAATTGTTCTTTTACTGACGATAAACCAGATATTTCTTGTTATGCACATTCATGGGTTTATATTATTATTATTATTATTTGCGATTTCATATCTGCATTATTGCAGTTTAACACTTTTATGAGCTTTGTTATTGACTTAACAAGGCATTAACTTATATTGACGCCTCATTAATTGCTAAAGGTATCTTCAAGGCTCCCTAAATCAGAGTTAAATGCGGTTGTCAGCCATAACGGCCCATTGCGTGAGCTACAGCGGTCATTACTGCTAATGATATGCAAAAAGAGGTGTCCCCTCTAACAACGCCTATCCACTGAGCTTCGTTATACAGATGGAGCAAGACGTATTGTCCTCAGCGCCTTAGATGAAATAACAAAGTCTGCGGCACTAGAGACAGTGCCTGTTGTGATCACCCTCCGGGGGGTCCATGCTTCTGAATAGGTCCTCCTGCAGCGTTAATCCTTCAGTGCCGCGACCACCGGGGTTGCGTTACCGTGGCACCAAAGACGTTCAGTCTTACTACATCTGTATTAAGAGATGGATGACATTTCCTCCGAGTGCAGATCACACTGTGGATTGGCCATTTACTTTTAGTCACAGAGTCCCGTGGATCAGTCTGAAGAAGAAAACAAAGTGTGTGTGCCGAGCACGCACATTTTAAGTGAAACTTCTTTGTCTTTTGTCACGTTTTTGTCACAGAAATTGTATTTGTGATGGTGATGTTTTTAAGTAAAAATCAAAACACAATTTCAGTGACAAATCGCCAAGAAGTTTGACTTAGAAGGCGCTTGCTGGCACCCTCCCCCCTATTTTAGCTATTTGCACGTCTATATTTATACTAACTGAATTCCTTGTGTTGTGTGTGTCTGTGACTGTGTGTCTTTGTGTGTGCGTGACTGTGTGTGCGTGACTGTGTGTGACCTTATTATTCAAAAGGGAGGGGGCCCATGTGTGCAGCAGAGTTCGGTGTGAGACGAAGGAATCAGGCGCCTGAACAGGGAAGTTGCGCCCGACATCTGGTCTCCTGCTCATGCACAGGGCATACACTGCCTAAATGTTTGGCGCATGCACAGAGGACGGTGGCCGTTCTGCTCAAATGCTATCAAACTGTTGATAAGTTCGGCACGTGATGACGACGGCGGCTTTTTACTATTTATCAGTTAATTGTTTATCCATTCACCCCAATTATTGTATATATTTGTTTAATAAAAGAAATGTTTAACATTGCTTAATTGACCCTACTCTGCTTACCTGGGGGACCAAACCATATTCAATTTTGGCCGAGAATGGTGTATATTCTATACTAGCATTAGATTTATCAAATTATTTTGATTATCACAGGCATCAGGAGAGTGCACACAATTGGGTATTCTAGTTTCATTCCATCTTATGGGAAAGTGGTCTACTAAGTATTTGGTCGTAGGGAAGCCACGATCGGGCCATGGTCAGGCTTCGTTCAGCTGCAGCCAAATTTGAATTAAATGTTACTCCATCTGTAAGTGCTTTTTATAGACAATGAATAGTTGTACCAACATAGGGAAAATAGTCAGCCATGCGCAGAGTAAGGAAAATGGTGACGCAAGATTGCAATTGTTTATTTTCTTGGTCAGTTTGTCAAAGGAAACAATAAGAGCATGCCAGACACAGACATTGAATAGTACAACGTACTAAGTTGCAGTAATCCTCAGGTACAACCAATACCTGAGGTACAGGTAAATATTGTTAAGGTGTTAAACTTGGGGGCCTTTTGATCACCAATTATACAGCATACATATACACGCTCATGTGACATCATGGAAATTAACCAATGAAAATTTTGGGCATGAAACATAAACAGTATAAAAAGTGAGGAGAGGCCCTGTCAGATTTAATCTACATTAAACTTGATGCATTTGCACTTGAACTGAGCACATTCTAAAAATGAACCAGCACTCAATTCGGAGGGGCAAGAGCTACAAGAGTTAAACTTGCTGCAAGCAGATTAATAACTACTACCACTGTATTTCCCACTTCTCAAAACATTTTTTTGCAGGGCAATGTCAGTATCTCACCTGTGAACCTGCCTGAAGTGTCCCTTATTATATGAGTTTGTATTATAACTTTCAATAGAGTAAACATAGTACAAAAAAGTTTTTTTACCATGTTGATGTTACACCATAAAAAGCATTGAACAATCCTGTATTTGTTTGCCGCCACAGATAACACAAACGCATGCGTAGAAAATGGACTTGCTCCTCCACTGCTTTGTCTCAGTTCACATGCGTATACTCCAGCTGTACGGACTACATGGCAGTCACCATTAACAATACAACGCATGAGCAAAACGGTTCACTCCAGCACTACCTTGTGACATAGAGCGATTAAGCAAGTTAATCAGTTGAGTCACGCACTGCATTAAACCAGTAATAGAATATGCTAACACACAATTTCACGCACGAGTGTGACATGACATGCAATTCCGAGATTATAGTTGCAATAATTTTGGCTACATCCGTATCATAAATATTCAATGTGAATTGAGTTTAAATATAATTTGACTGTCCCAATAACGTGCAAAACTATCACAGGAGTCTTTTATAACATATCCAGTATTATATAATAAACCTAAATATTGCATCCAAACATCTTTGGAAAGCTGTCAACATAATTTAATATATTAACTTTTACTTTTCCATAACTTTTTTCACTTTTTAAGATCATACCACAAGAATGGAGGAAATATGCCATTACTGAATTGATTATTGCAGCGCACCAGAATCCTTTGGCCATTTATGGTCATACTTGCTGATTCACATGTAAATATTTTGGATACCTTTAAAATACTGTATGTTTTATTTCTAATTTATTTTGGAGACAGTCAGCCTCTTTTGTTTTATTATTATCGTTTCTTTGTTAAGCTTCAACAGTGCAGTGGTTCAATGGGGTAGAGTTATGTATATTATATAAACACGAACAGTTACATACAGTACTGTACAGGTGCTGTACATACAGATACAAAGAGGTAATGAGGGCCCAGCTCGTGAGAGCTTACAATCTAAAGGAAATGAGAGATAATGTTGAAACAACAAGGTAAGGTGGCTGCTCATTGTAGGATAAGTGGTGGCTCATGTTAGAGTATGGCCCAGTCTGACAGCTGAAGCCATTAAGGTTTTACATAGGGTGGAGTTTGGTCCGGCCACACAGCTGGTCCCAATGGGGTTGGAAGGGAGTTGGATGTTAGATCTATGGCAAGTAGGCTTCCAAGAAAGTGAGTTTTCAGGGAGCTTTTAAACATTTAAAAGCTGGGAGAGAGTCTGATATTACTTGGTAGGGAATTCCATAGAGAGGGGGCAGCACGGTACAAGTCTTGCAGGCGGGAATGAGAGGTAGTAATAAGGTGGGAGGAAAGGCGGATGTCGCGGACAGAACGTAGGGGCATGTAGGTATGTATTTGTGGATGAATGCTGAGATGTAAGGGGGGACTGTATCATTTAGACCAGGGGTCTCCAAACTCAGTCCTCAAGGGCCACCAACAGGCCACGTTTTATGGATATCCCTGCTTTAGCAGAGGTGGCTCAATCAGTGACTTAGTCTTCAATTGAGCCACTGATTGAGCCACCTGTGCTGAAGCAAGTATATCCTGAAAAGCTGGCCTGTTGGTGGCCCTTGAGGATGAGTTTGGAGACCCCTGCTTTAGACCTTTCTAAGTCATTACTAGGATTTTAAATTGAATTCTAGAGGCTATGAGAAACCAATGTAAGGTTACGCATAGTGGAGCAGTAGAAAGGGATCGGTGAATGAGGTAGATGAGTCTAGCAGCAGCATTTTGGATGGATTGGAGTTGGGAGAGGCAGATAAGGAGAATGCCAACTAAAAAGATTGCAGTAATCGAGGTGGGACATGAAGAGTGAGTGAATTAGGATTTTAGTTGCATCATGAGTGAGAAAAGGGAGTATCTTGGCATTATTTCTGAGGTGGAGACGGCAGGACTTCATGAGGGACTGAATCTGAGGAATGAAGGAGAGATCAGAGTCAAAGATTACCCCTAAACAGCGGACTTGAGGTGTTGTTGACAGTGTTGGTGTAGCGGTAGCAGTTGAATGGAGAAAGAATATTAATTCTGTTTTTGACATGTTGAGCTTCAGATAGCTGTGAGACATTCAGGAGTAGATTACATAGAGATAGTTGGAGACACGGAACAGGAGAGAGGGGGAGAGGTCAGGGGAAGAGAGATAGATTTGGGTGTCATCAGCATAAAGGTGGTACTGAAAGCCAAAACATTGTATTAGTTCACCAAGATAAGAGGTGTTGAGTGAGAAGAGCAGAGGGTCAAGGACGGAACCATGTGGAATTCCAAAAGAAAAGGAAGTCCCTCCTACTGTCTCTGTACGTTCTACCTACCCACCAATTAGACTGTAAGCTCCTCGGGGCAGGGACTCCTCTTCCGAAATGTTACTTTTATGTCTAAAGCACTTATTCCCATGATCTGTTATTTATATTATCTGTTATTTATTTGATTACCACATATATTACTACTGTGAAGCGCTATGTACATTAATGGCGCTATATAAATAAAGACATACAATACAATACAAGTGAAGAGTAGGAGACACCAGAGAAGCAAACACTGAAGGAGCGGTTGGAAAGGTAGGTCTTGAACCGAGAGAAGATTGCATCATGGAGGCCAATGGAGTGGAGAATGATTATAGATATGTATTGAAATAAGTTACATGTGGATAATAGTAGCACCACAAAAAGCATTTTTTTTTTAAATAATCCCTGCCGTTTCTGGAAATAATTAATTTGTATACTTTTGAATAATCCGTGACTTAAAATATACAGTGTCTGTAAAAGCAGAAAAAAAGGAATTGTAGGGAACATTTCCTAAAGAGCACACTTAATTGCCCAGGTGTTAGTGTGAAAGCATCCACATTAATCACTGTATTGATTAAGTTTCTCCTATTTTCTAGGACATTTTCATCTATTTTTAAACAGACCCCTGAAGGAACATGCGTAGGTTCCTTCATTATCTTTAACTTTTTGTTCTACTGTCTAATTGATAGATTTGTGATTCATGCTGACATATTTTCATCTTCCTATAACACAGAGGGATGTGAGACATTTCAAACATCTTAGATATTTTTACATTGTGACACAATGAATAAGTTTGAGATGACACTTTTGGATACCTCAAAAACACAGTAAGTAAAAAAATAATAAAGAAAAATCTGAGTCCCAGATTCTCCAATCTACAATACATCTTAAACAGGAGCAGGCATTATTTTCCCTGAGTGAAGTCCAGATTTACTAAGCTAATTGGAAAAAATATAAAAAATCCCTGTTAAAAAAGTAATTGGAATATGATTAACAAGAGTTATGTGGTTGACAGTTGACGGGGCTTACTTCTAAATACTGTAATACTTATACATTTAACAGGTGTTTATATGTCTAAATGAAAAACAAATTCATGCTAATTGATAAAATTCGGCTAACTAATAAAGTCATGTTAACTTATAAAGTGAGAAAATAAGACCAATGACATAAAAAATGTGTGGGGGTGAGGTGGGGCACACACGCTGCTAAAAGCAAAATGGCCACTTAACTCCTGGGCTCCGTGGATGTCTGAGCACTAAACTAGACAGGATACCCCACGAACCAGTTGCCCTTACCCAATTTCACCCAATCCCAACTCGCAAAGTCCCCAGGATACCAACAGAAAAAATCCCAACACCACGAACTGTCAATTTTCTGAAAGAAAGAAGGCGTGATACCCCACCCAAGATGGCGGTGCCTCCCCTCGCACATGGTCTGGCTCTGACTTGGAGCTTGACCCGAGATCTCAGACCTTGTCTTTGAAAGATATTGAGGATCTCTATCAAAATATTACTTGGCTCCTTCACTCAGAAATACAGACAGCCCTGATGTGGTTTAGGGAAGAGATGTTCTCCTTGGGATCCAGAACCGACATTCTGGAAGATCATATGGATGATGTTATCACCTCGCTAAACACGCTCTCGGATGATGTACAGTAGTGGACATTCTTGATAAGCAAGAAGATTCTGAAAATGGCGATAAGCAGAAGAATATAAGAATTCAGGATCTTCCTAAATCGATCGAGGACTTGGAGATGTCTTGTGAAGCATGGTTGAGATCCTCCCTGCTGAACCTACCAAAGGAAAAATGCATGCTGGACTATGTGCACAGGGCCCTGCGATCTAAGCTTGCAGCGGGCGCACCACCTCTCAATGTAATAGCAAGTTCCACTTTTCTTAAACCAAAGAGATCCTGATGGTCAAACTCTTGGATACTAAAATTCTAAATATAAGGACATACATATGCAAGTGTACTGCGACTTCATCCCGCTACCCTCCTTTGCAGACAAAATCTGAAACAACTGATGGACACTGTAGGAGATCCTTGCAGAGGTGAAGACAGGGGACTCCCTTTGGGAAAATAAGTGTAGGCTTTTATTTCACCAAAGTGCAATAGACCAAAACACAAGCTTTTCCTCAGCCAAGGTGCAGCAAAAGGCAGGTAAGGAATATAAAGGATATGGCTTTCCTAGACGAAAGTTCAGTTTCCCCAGCATAGTTTTATTTATTTATAAAAAATGTTTTACCAGAAAGTAAAACATTGAGAGTTTTCGCTCAATTTCAAGTATGTCCACAGTTATCATAACAGTTCAAGGTTACATTAAATGAATAGGGTTATACATTATAAAGACATTTTATGAACAGTTAAAGATAATATGTTATACATTGAGAGTTACCTCTTGTTTTCAAGTATGTCCTAGGCATAGAGTTTTGATGAAAAATACATAATTACAAATACATAGTTACATTAAGTGAACAGGGTATACATTATATTTAATACATTGCATGCACAGTTAAAGATAATATGGGGGTTATGCACTAAGCTCCGTTAAGTCGTTTTAAGAGCGCAAAGTGCTCTTAGAACGTGATGTTCCACCGAACACGATTCAATGAGCCACACAAACAGGCACATTGCGTTCTTAAACTGACTTTTTCCTGGAAATTTTTCAAAGTCCAACTTTGCTTGTACGATAACCTGTTTGCATTCAATTCTGCCCTTCTCCGGGATTTACTAAGCTATGCAAAGTTATCGTACGTGAAAGTTGCATTCAAAAAAGATCGCCAGCTCAAGGCAGGTGATAAAAAAGTTGGACTTTGAAAAATTTCTTTGTTTACATTTTTGCAGGCGCAAAACCCATACAACAGCCCGGCGGGTGTCCCTGGCTGACCCCGCGGGGGTCCCCGAGGGAGGCCGGGGGTTGTGTGGGTGACCCCACGGCCGTCCCGGGGGTCCCCGCGGGAGTCCCCAGGGTACCCGCGGGCCTGCGGTACCAATGTTGTGCCTACAAAAAAACTAAACATTATTTTTAACTAAATACACCCCCTTAACACATACAGTACAATAATGTGCAAATTTACTATTATCCAGATATGGATAATAGATTATTTGCCCATTATTAAACACTGCATTAGTATACTTAAATAAGGTAAATAAAAACAGTAGCCAGCTAATCCAATTAATACAAGCAATAACAACATCAACAATGAATTAATTAAACCATTAACCAATGAAACAAATTAATTCCTAAACCAACTCAAAATGAATAGTAACTAACCAATCAAACCAATGAATTACTACAACATTAATGAATGTAAACATTAAAAGACAAAGCAATACATTCAAACATTATCTGAAATAACCATAAAACGCATTAGCTAACATAATACAACATTAACTACAAACGAACACCAATCGCAAACATTTTATTACATTAAGCAGGAAAAAAACAAACAAACACATCCACATAAGAAACTGACATTAAAAAAACCAACAGCAATACCAAGCCACAAATGCCCCCCAAATATTGTCATAATAATGTATTAATCTGTACCCTAAAGTGGTACAGATTAATATATTATCAGTCAATGTGCCTCCCCCAAAATATCAAAAAACACATCCAATGAAGAAACCTGTAAAAAGAGACATTTACAAACATTCAATATATTACTTACCATTAGAAGCGGTGGCCCTCTGACTCCCGGGGTAACAGGAAGCTCACGTACCTTGAAGGCCTCCAACAGCATCCGATGCCATCCGCCATGAAGATCCGGATCAGGTACCCAAATCTTCTTTTTTCTTTCTTTAATCACCTTCTTCTATCTTCATCTGTCACCATTTCTTGATCTTCTTTATCTTCTATCTTCATCTGTCAATCCAAAAAACCCCATGGTAAATCCCAACCGATGTTGTCTCGTCGTCTTCTTGGGCTCAATTGAGGCGTCACGGCCTTAAATAGGGCTTGTGACGTCACATTTAGCCTCCAAATGGTTAACAGACACCTGATTGGCTGTTAAAACCATGTTTCGACTTTAATTTTTTTTTAACATGACGTCACTTAAAGGGAATGATGCCAGCCAATCAGAAGGACTGTGCTTCATTTGCCTTTAAGATGACGTGACGAAGCTGGCGTCACATGGTATTTCAGCCAATCAGATCGTGGGAACCAATTCGACACTCTGATTGGCTGAAATACCATGTGACGCCGGCCATCTTGGATTTAGTGAAGTCATCTTAAAGGCAAATGAAGCACAGCCATTCTGATTGGCTGGCATCATTCCCTTTAAGTGACGTCATGTAAAAAAAAAAAATTAAAGTCGGAACATGGTTTGAACAGCAAATCAGGTGTCTGTTAACCATTTTGAGGCTAAATGTAACGTCACAAGCCCTATTTAAGGCCGTGACACCTTATTTGAGCCCAAGAAGACGATGAGACAACATCGGTTGAGATTTACGATGGGGTTTTTTGGATTGACAGATGAAGATAGAAGATAAAGAAGATCAAGAAATGGTGACAGATGAAGATAGAAGAAGGTGATTAAAGAAAGAAAAAAGAAGATTTGGGTACCTGATCCGGATCTTCATGGCGGATGGCATCGGATGCTGTTGGAGGCCTCAAGGTACGTGAGCTTCCTGTTACCCCGGGAGTCAGAGGGCCCCCGCTTCTAATGGTAAGTAATGTATTGAATTTTTGTAAATGTCTCTTTTTACAGATTTCTTCATTGGATGTGTTTTTTGATTCTTTGGGGGAGGCACATTGACTGATAATATATTAATCTGTACCACTTTAGGGTACAGATTAATACATTATCATGACAATATTTGGGGGGCATTTGTGGCTTGGTATTGCTGTTGGTTTTTTAATGTCAGTTTCTTATGTGGATGTGTTTGTTTGTTTTTTTCCTGCTTAATGTAATAAAATGTTTGCGATTGGTGTTCGTTTGTAGTTAATGTTGTATTATGTTAGCTAATGCATTTTATGGTTATTTCAGATATTGTTTGAATGTATTTATTTGTCTTTTAATGTTTATATTCATTAATGTAGTAATTAATTGGTTTGAATGGTTAGTGTTACTATTCATTTTGAGTTGGATTAGGAATTAATTGGTTTCATTGGTTAATGGTTTAATTAATTCATTGTTGATGTTGTTACTGCTTGTATTCATTGGATTAGCTGGCTACTGTTTTTATTTACTTTATTTAGGTATGCTAATGCAGTGTTTAATAATGGGCAAATAATCTATTGTCCATATCTGGTTAATAGTAATTTTGCACATTATTTTACTGTATGTGTTAGGGCGGAGGATGGGGGGGGGGAGGTCGTGTATTGATGTTTGTTAAATCTTTTTTTAATATACATGTGTTTCATAGTGTAGATGTGCAGGGGGTCTCCGGAGCTGAACCGCATTGGTTTCAGGTCCGAGGACCCCCTACTTCAGGAGATACAGGCCCCGTTATGGGGTGCCGGTATCCCCTGCACTTTTAAGCGTCCGCGTCACGTGACCGGGACATTGAAATTTTGCAGGGGATACCGGCACCCCATAACGGGGCCTGTACTCCTGAAGTAGGGGGTCCTCGGACCTGAAGCAAATGCTGTTCAGCTCCGGAGACCCCCTGCTCATGTACACTATTATTAAAATGTATTTATTTAGTGTACGATCGCTGTAACAGCCTTGCATGGAGATACAGAATCTCCATGCAAATGTCACAGGCGGCTTTTTTTATCTATCAGCTAGCTAGAAGTTTCAGTGCGCTAGCAGAGGGAAAAAACCTTGCACGCAGGACAAGCTAGTTTTGGGGACGTCCGATAGAAAATGGGCTGAGGGCCTTAGTGAATCGCGCCGCCGGCTTCATTTTTTATCGGACGTGCTAATTTTTTTCAGGCCGGCGCAAAAGCTCGGAGCTTAGTGTATAGCCCCCTATATGTTCTAGGCGCAAGTAACAGTTACAGACCAGATTAAAATGTGAGGCAGCTTTAGTCTTGAAATAACTTAGACTGGTGGCATCTTTGAGAGTCTCATGTAGATTGTTCCAGTTGTGAGGTGCACATTAAAAGAAGGAGTAGCAGCCAGATTCTTTCTTGAACCTTGGGACTGTGAACAGTCTTTTGGAGTAAGATCTCAGGTAATACAGTAAGTGCTGTGTGTGGTAGGGTTGAGGAGCTTGTTCAGATAGGTGGGTATCTTTCCCAGAAAGTATTTGAAGGCAAGACAGGAAAAAATAATTTTGCAGACGGAAGTGTTAGCCAATCTAGTTTTTTTTAGCATTTCGCATTGATGTGTGTTGTAGTTCGATTCTAGGGCAAAGCAGCATATTAAGTTGTAGAGGGTGTCTAGTTTGCTAAGGTGAGTTTGGGGTGCTGTACCATATACAGGCATACCTCGCATTAATGTACGCAATGGGTCCAGAGCATGTATGTAAAGCGAAAATGTACTTAAAGTGAAGCACTACCTTTTTACACTTATCGATGCATGTACTGTACTGCATTCGTCATATACGTGCATAACTGATGTAATTAACACATTTGTCACCGTTTCTATATTCTCCCCGCTTGCGCACAGCTTCGGTACAGGCAGGGAGCCGATATTGCCATTCAGGATATGCTGAGAGGCGCATGCGTGAGCTGCCGTTTGCCTATTGGGCGATATGCCCTTACTCGCGAGTGTACTTAAAGTGAGTGTCCTTAAACCGGGGTATGCCTGTACTATGTATCCAAAGTCTGTAATTGGCATTAACATCTGCTATGCGATGTGCTTTGTAGTCAGCTGGCTTAGGGAGGATTTATTCCTATAAAGTACACCTATTTTGGCATATGTTTTGGATGTCAGGATATGGGCAATCCAAATGTTAAATGGGAGTCAAACCATATTCCAAGATATTTAAAACTAGTGTTATGGGCTAGAATGGTTTTAGCGTTGGTTCTGATCTGTTGCTCTGTCATTGGTAGCTTTAGTAATGTAGCCTTAGTCCCAAATACTATTGTTACAGTCTTTTCAGTGTTTAAAAACAGTTTGTTGTGGGAAATCCAGGTTTCTATTCTTGAAGATTGTGGGATGATGAACAAAGGGGACGGCAATGGGTGCAACATGTGTCCCATCATACACAAAATTGTTCCTGGGATGGTGGGAGAGAGAATTTTTATTCAATGACATATTACAACACTATACACACCATATACCCAGCTGCCTATTCTTATTGGAAGGTACAGAAGAGGCAACTCTTATTTGAACAAAAACCAGTGGCAATTCCCCAAAAAACCCAGGAAACACCCAGGTACATTCTGAATACATGCCTTGAACTTTCCTTAAACTAGCCCCAGCATTTCTGCATTGATTAATGGCCTATCAGATTAACAGCGGGGGTCCCTGGCAGTCCCATTCAAACTGAATTGGACTGCCAGGGATCCCTGCTGTGTTAATCCTATGGGTCGTTAGTCAATGCAGAAATGCCTTAAACGTGCCTCAAACTAGCCCAGAACATACCCAGCACATACCCAGCACATACCCAGAATGTAACCCAGCTAGTTTACGGCAAATGTTAGAATAAACGTTGCCTCTACTGTACCTGGAATGAGGCTAAGGAATTTATAGAAATCTAAAATATTAATTGTTTTAATATCAAAATCACCTCAGAGATGTCATATGAATCTGTTTCCTTTCTATATTTGAAGATCAGTCTTTCTGAAAGAGGAGGTATTGAAACAAATCTATATCGTAAATTAACAGCAACTAACAATTTATTACATAACTCAAGTGCACACCCTCTTGCCCTCCTGAGGGGGATACCCATAGGGCAATTTCTTTGGACAGATAACATAACTTTTACAAAAAGAGCTACTGAATTTGGTACGCTCTTTAAAGATAGAGGGTATAGCAAGTGGCATAATGTATTAAATCAGCCCATAAAAGAGCTATTGAAACATCTAGAGATGAACTGCTGGTCCCAAAACCAAAAATTCAAGATAAGGAGGTTATAAGGTTCATTTGTACTTATAATTCACAATGGAAGGAGGTGAGGACGATCCTACAACGCCATGTGCATATATTTTATAATGACAATGATTTAAGTAAACATTTGGTAACAAAGGAGTTTATGACAGCCACAAACATTAAAGATGATCTGGCATAAAGTCATTTAGAATCAAAGGCTAATAATAAAAAACATAAATGTAAAAATAAGTTTTGGGAATCGTACGGCTGTGGATCCTGTAAGGTCTGTGTGTAGAAAAATTTAGTCTTGTCTATCAAGGGAAGTAATGGTGAGAGAGTATAACATCTGTAGTTATATTAATTGCCAAACTTGAGGTGTGGTTTATGTGTTGAAATGTCTGTGTAACTTGAATGTTGGAATGATCTCAAGGGAACTGAAAACCAGAGTTTTAGAGTATGTAGGTAACATACGTCATGCACGGAGAGATAAAGAAAGAAGGAAGAAGTTGACTAGTGTAGCAAGACATTTTTTTTTAATCTTTTCACAAAAGTAAACCAGAAACATTGAGAGGAGCTGGAATAGAAAAAATGACTCTAGGCATCAGAAGAGAAATATAGAAAAGTTATTGCTGCAGCATGGAAGCAGATACATTTTTAATTTGAACACGGTAGTACTAAAGTGTATGGGTTTAAATGAAGAATTGAACTACACAGGGTTCTTAGGTTAATTTTCCCATAAAGATGTACATTTGTACATATTTAATTGTTATCTTCTTGTTATTATGTTTTTTATATCTGGTATGATGTAAGCATGCCAGGGGGGTTTATAAGCCTAAACAAAAAGAATGGGGGCGCAAAAGAAGAGGAGATAATCACTAAAAGTGCAAAAAATATCAATTTATAAGGACATATATTAAAAAGTACAAGACTTACAATAAAAATATGATCATGTAGATCCAAAAACACCAAGCAGGTAAATAACACGAACGGGACGTCCGAAATCTGGACAGAAAACACCCTCCGGATAGCAGATGGTAAATGCTGAGGGGAATCTCTAGACCGGCATCTCCGTGTGAAAGTTCCTGCAGTGGTGTAGACGCTGTTGGGCATATCGCGTCGTCACGCCACTACCCAGCATGCACTGGCACTCCTACGTGTTTCGTGTCACGGCCCCCTGACGAAGTGTTCCCACGTGACACGAAACGCGTATGAGTGCCAGTGATTGATATTTTTTGCACTTTTAGTGATTATCTCCTCTTCTTTTGTGCCCCCATTCTTTTTGTTTATGTGTTTGTGAATGTTCTCTAGCCCCGCTGATCACGGGAGACAGGGAGCAGCACTGAAGAGAGATTACCATAGGAGATCTGTGACGGCCAGCGCGCACTTTTAACCTCCACTTTTCCAGGTTTATAAGCCTATAAGGAGGGATCCTTCCTTGTATGGAATGCCCCTGATGAATCTACATTTAGCAAAACGCCCATTCGATGTGTCATCATGCAATGGCACAACAGCACATGGACACACCAGTTCATGTGTCAGTTCTTGTATAGCGCTGCTAGTTTTATGCAGCGCTTTACCGAGACATTTTGCAGCACAGGTCCCTTCCCACGTGGAGCTTACAATTTATGTGTTTTTTGTTTTGGTGCCTGAGGCACAGGGAGATAAAGTGACTTGCCCAAGGTCACAAGGAGTCGACACCGGGAATTGAACCTGCTTCAAACTCTCAGTGCCAGTCAGTGTCTTTACTCACCGAGCCACTCCTTGTTCCATAGAATGCCTGCCTGCCAGCCAGCCAAGTATGTACTCTATTGAGGGTTACTAACCTATGAATGTTTCTACACCGGCTCTGGAGTGGGTTTTATCGCACACTTAGAACATGCAAGAACATGGACTGCAGACTACGATCAGAATAAGGAGCCACACAGTTAATTGTATGTTAATAAAGATTGAGTACAGCATACTCTTCTCAATGGAGGATGGACATGTTTATCTCAGATAAGGATGTTTCACTTATACAGCACCTGTCTCCCGTCTACTTGCTCAAAACAAAAACAAGAGTGCAAACAAAAGGCATCAAAATCTTTATAGAACACTTAAAATGTTATAGTGAGAAAAATAACTCACATTAAAAAAATATCATCATCTAACAAATGGTAGTAAATATAAATCTCACACCCTCAGTAAAGGGTCCCTTGTGTCCCATCTCCTCGACATGGACTCCCTGGAACAAGTAGAACACCAAAGCCGATTATTCCTGCTGCTGGCAGAGCTGCTGTCGATAGAGCAGATAACACCTAGATCCACTCCAGGGGAGTCCGCTACCTCAGCGTAGTCACTCTCCGTGCTGCAAGCGGGTGCAGGAAAATAGCAATTCAAGTGAACCCTGAGCTGTTAAAGTCTCCCATTCAGCTATAAATAAAAAACATAATAGTCCCAAAGTCCAAGTAGATCCTCCAACGTGTTTTACCACTGGTTGCGGCTTCATTATGGCATGATGAAGCCACTGTACAAATGAATGGGTGAAGGGTGGGGATATTTGTCTGGGGAGGGTGGTTAGGCCTTGTGGGTGGGTAGTGGGTGGGTTAACCCCTTAATTACTTGCGCGGTTATTAATCGCTAAGGTGATTAAAGGGTTAGGGGATATTAGAATGTATTTGCAATGTATTTTCCTTGCAATGGAGGACAGAGGGACCTTGCAGTTTCAAGAGAAGGATGACCATCATATTTGCTATGGTAAGTAGATCTGTATTTATTTACTTTATTTATGCATGCTAATATCGGGTTTAATAATGGGCAAATAATCTATTATCCATATCTGGATAATAGTTATGTTGCCCATTACTGTACTGTATGTGTTTGGTGGTGGGGGGGTATTGATTTATTTAAATGTATATGACATGTTTATTTTTTTTACATACAGGGTTATTTCCTTAGGTCTGCGGGGTCCTCTGGAGACTACCTGAAGACCCACGGATGCCCACAGGTACCACCTGCAGACCCACGGGGGACACCCGCGGGGAAGAACCAGGGGCCCCACAGATCGGATTGGAGCTGCACCATCTGACCCTAAAATCTGCACCATCTGACCCTATATAAGGCCTGTTCCGTCTCATTTTAGTTCAAGAAGACGTCGAGACAGCTTCCATTGCTTGATTTACCATGAACCTCTATTGAATTATAAAAAAAAGAAGATAGAAAATTAAAGAATAGAAGAAAAGAATGACAGATGAAGAAAGAAGATGCTGAAAGAAGATTAAAGAAAGAAGATTTTTTTAACCTGATGCTGATCTTCAAGGTGGATGGAGTTGGATTGCGGGTGATGACGTTGCGGGTCAAGAACTTGCAGATACGCCGGGATTCTGAGGGTGAAGACTTCTAAAGGTAAGTAAAATATTGAATGTATGTAATTGTCTTTTTTCAAGTTTTTTTATTGTATTTTTTTAAAAATGTTTTTGCTTGCCCATTTAATGCTAATGTATTAATCTGTGCCTTTAGGGTACAGATAAATACAGTGACAGGCAACGCAATTTTTGGCAAATGCATGTTGACAATTGATTGTTATTTTTTCTATTTCTGTTTATTGTTTGTATTAAATTGTTTGGAATTTGGATGGCTTGTTTTTAGTACCTTTTAGGATTGGTTAGTGTTTTAAATTAATTCATTGTTTTGTTGGCTAGTGGTTTTATTTATTTAATTAATTGGTTGGCTAGTGCTTATATTTATTTTATTGATTGGTTGGCTAGTGGTTTTATTTCTTGGATAGGTGTTAGGATAAAAGCTGTCTTTTGCCATAAGGCACCTTCAAGCACTGGAAGACACTTTATAGCCCATGGAAGTCAAAGGGGCCTGTGCTAGTAGCCTTGATGAGTTTGCTGCCACATTGCAAGGTTTGGCATGTTGTCGCCGAACGGTTTGTCAGTTGAGTTATAACGTTATTCAGAAAGAATCAGAACTCCCCAAGCCATGTGATAGTAAAATGCCAAACCCGTACTGCAAAACAGTAAAACTTATCTCAACCTCTCTAAAACTTCTCCCCGTGAGATCTGGCTGCGAGCTGCACAGAGAGAGCCACCTCTCCCCGTGCATATTTCCCCAGTGATCGCAGTGTTTTAATTAAAATTTGAATACCTGTCTACGTGAGCAGGAGGTCTCCGGAGCTGGTATTAATGTGTATCAGCTCCGGTGACCCCTGGCATCAATCCAATGCAGGAAAAATTCATTTTTTTTCTAAGTCCCTCTCTCGCAACCCTTCTCACTAGTATAAAATCACAATTCCAGAGCCCCGATAAGATAATCGAGGCTACTAGAATTGCACGATTTTATAAAAATTGCGATTTCGGGCTTCTCGCCAGCAACCGCACGGCGTGTTTGGCCAGGAGCCAGAAATCGCAATAAAAGGCTTTCGCCACATGATTTAACCAACTTATCGAGACTTTCTGAATAGATACCTTGTGAGAACAGCTCAAAAGCCTTGATAAGTTGATTATCGAGGCTACTAGCAGAGGCCCCAAAGGGTTGTAAATTGTCTTCCATCCCTAGAAGGTGCCTAATACAGAAAACTATTTAATAAACATGGGCCAGTATGCCAAACTTTTAAAGGGATACTTAAAGCCTACCAATTGTTAGCATCTTTAATTATATATTTTCTTTATAGGGATTTCACTATTATCCATATGCGAAACAAGTATCTGTTAATTTGATCCTTTTATCCTTTTTGGATTACTAATTAACATCAGTGGGGAACGAATAATACAGCGAGTTGATTAAGTGGTGCTCTAAAAAAAGTTTCCTGAGTTTTCTGTGAAATAGTTAGAATTGTTAGCTGAACGAGAAAGTTTTAAGTACCAGTTTGGACAACTGACCTTTAAACGTGAAGTGGACATTTAAATCTATTTAACATTTTCCTTAAAGCCAATGACAAACTATAGTACAATGAAAAGTCAGGAAACTGAGCATTTTTAAAGGTTAAAGGTTTTTCTCATTCGGTTGTTAGGCATTTGGCAAATTGTTTGAGTCATTTCTGGCTTCAGTGACTAGAACATTTTTTTTAGATGAAGGAATAAGCTTTTAAAAGACTGTGTTCTAACAAGATCACTATATGTTTTCTACATGTCAGCATCTTAAATACATTAGTGATTCCTTTCAAAGTATATTCAACATAAGACAATATTGTGCGTGTAACAATGTTTCCCCCACCCGGTGGGAGATTTGGCTATGTATTATTATTATTATGCATTACTATGTATGTGGTGCATGATACCTTCTGGTGACAGGAGGGCTGAGCTGTCTGCCGATGGTAGTGGGGACACAGGATCAGGTTTCTCGGGTACATTACCTACGTGGTTCTTTAGCAGTGTAGTGCCTCCATCTGCCGTAGGCTCTAGATGAATGGAGGTGATCTCCTACAGTAGAAATACCCCTCTCCTCCCTTGTAAGATCACACTCCAGTCAGGAGGTATATAAAATGATACGGTCTATATTGGGTCAGCACTCACAGCACGGCAGTGGTCTGCCCAATACAGTCTCTCTGGATCAGCTACCCAGCTTGAGGATGGTCCCTGGACAACCACTACGGCCAAGGGCACTGCAGCTCTACTAGCTTTCCCAACCCCTCTATCAGGAGTCAGGGTGTAGGTATACACTCACTCTCCCCCAAGGGGAGGAGGGACAGAGAATGCCCCAATCACAGGCACTCTGCTGTGTGACCTGCCTCTCTCAGTGTGGAGAGGAACACCTACAGAGTTTGGGCAGCAATCCCCTTAAGTACAGCCAGGAGGAGGGCACTAGGTCTGACCCCTGATTGGGTATACTCAGGCCTAGCTGACAACGCCTCCCCTGTCAATCAAGGGCACTGCAGGGAGTGGGGAAAACCCATGATTACTACTGGCAGCCTGCTCTTACCAGGGCTTACTGCCAGTGAGGGCAGACAAGTAGAAAGAAAAACAGTCCTGTAAAAATAAACAAAGTGTTTTGCTTTTGCATCCAGGACCCCCAACACAGAGGGACAATCCGTACTACTGTATCGGGCCTGGAGGGTTTAGAGGCCTCTTTCCCAGACATAATTTATCTGCAGGGGGCCCTTGAGCTGCATGAAGCATGCAGAGGGGAATATCTCTTCCTCTCTGCTGAGCACTGAGAGGGTGGAGCCTAAAGGAGCAGAGCAGTGCAGAGCTGGAGCATGTGGCTGGGAAGGGTGACACGGAAGGGCCAGATTAAGGGATAACGATACACCTAAAAAGACAAGACAAAATATAGAAAGGAAGAGAAAAAAAAAAGAGAAAATAAAGGAGAAAAAGAGAAATGTATAAGAGGGAAAAGAAAAAGACACGGGAAGGGAGGATAGAGACATCTGGGTAAAGAAAATGAGACATGTGAAGGGGAAGGAAAAGAGAAAATTTTGGGGAGAAGATAATCATAATTAATTATGATTAGGTGGAAATAGGAGAAATGCATGAGGGGAGAACAGATTGAGAGGATGGTATGAAGGGTGGAAGAAAAGAAAGACATGCTAGTGTAGGAGGAGAGGGAAAGACAGGTCGGAATTAAAGGAGAGAGAAAGACATACTGGGTAGGAGGAGACATAAAGACAGGCTGGGGAGAAGGAGAGAGAAAGTCATGCTGGGATAGGACGAGAGAGAAAGATATGCTGGCCTGGAGAGGTGGAGAAGGAGATGGTATGAGCTTCAGGGGAGTGGGGGAGAAGAAGGTACAGTACTGTATAGGCCTGGGGGCTGAGGGATAATAAGTATGTACCTGGTGTGGGAATAAGGTTTGAGCCTAGGGGGGACTAAGGGGGTAAGCATAAGTATTAGCCTGGTAGAGGGGTTAAAATAAGGTATGGGTCTGGGGGTTTGGGGGGAGAGGGGGTAAAATGAGGTAGTAGCCTGAGGGAGGAGAATGAGGTATGGCCTGGGGGTGTTTCCTAGAGTGGACGGGGTTAGGGCAGAGGTGTCATGTAAGCTTACCTGTGACTCCCAGATTGGCTTGCTGGAAACCCACATTAGGAGCTCTGAAACCTAGGCAGCAGCAGCCGGCCGAGGGCAGTGATCCACCAACCCGTATATGGCTTTACAGGATGCCCATGACACAAGAATTTTAGGGGCAGAAGGCAGGCTCCTATGCATTAGGGTCAGTGGTAACGGCCCGGGCCCCTTAACTTACAAAGCCCGGAATACCAGTCCTTGGGTTCTCCCCCTATTGGCAGCCCTGCAAATTCTGGGGAACAGGGCAGGGAAAGTAATGTCAGTGGGAGAGGGGTGAGAAATAATGCTGCATGATGAGTAGAGAAATATATGCTTGGGGTAAGAGGGCAGGGAAAGACATACAACGGCATGAGGGGAGCGAAAGACATGCTGGAGGAAGAGGGAGAGAAAATATGCTGCGGAGAGTAGAGAGAGATATGCTAGAGGGAAGAAAAGAGAGAAAGACATGTTGGGAGAAAAAGAGAAAAATGAAGGTTAAAGGAAAATTACATGAAGGGGAATATAAGAGAGTCAAGAGGGGAGGAGAAAAGAGAGACATTAGAGGAAAGAGATAGATGGGAAAAAGAAATTAAGAAATACATTAGGGGAAGGAAAAAATAAAAATACATTTGGGGGAAGGAAAGAAATACATGAAAGGAGGGGGGAACAGAGCGACACAAGGGGTAACGATGCAATGGCATGAAAAATGTGCGAGAAGGACACTAACAGGAAAAGGAGAGAGAAAGGAATAGAGAGGAGAGGGGGTAAGAAAGAGACATGACAGGGCAACGTACAGTAGATCGAATATTATAATTGTAGCCATGTGTAAAATTGGTGTACAGATCTCTCTCATGCTGGCAGTAATCCTGGTAAGAAGGCAGGGTTGCCAGTAACTATCATGGAGGTTTGCCCTCAAACCCTGGTGAAGTGTCATATGTAGCAAAGGAAGTGCCAGCATGCTTTGTGTCCACTGTTAGTGACACAGAGGTGGGTCTTTTCTGGAGTCTATATAAGACACAGGACTGCCTAAAGTTAGTCGGTCGGTCTTAGGTTCATCCTGAGTGAAGTGTCTGCAGCAGTTCAAGTCTGTCTGCCAGAGAGTCAAGTGCAAGCTGATTACACACTGTGTCCAGGGACCTGGCACAGCTGGTGGTCTCCCTTAGGGGAGAGGTGGAGAGCAACTCAATTAAGAGAGAAGGAACCTTCTGCATGGAGTACCTCATGGAAATGTCGGCTAAGTACGACCGCTATGATGGGCAGTCTGCCACGTAACATGCTATTAAAGATGCCCTGGTTCAAGAGATCCTTCCTGAGTGAGTCTGGAGTTATTCCCCAGGAAGATGCACCAAGGAGTTCCCTGTCAGATACTCCTCCCTGCTGCCGTAGGGATCCTGATGGGGTGGAGGCGCTGTACCAAATGTGAGTAGGACTCAGAACACTACCTCAGACGCCTGTCATGGTGATATTCCCCATTACCAACCCACGGGAGACTCAGGAGTCCTGTTGCCAGCAGGTGCACCACAACACACATACATGTAATTGGGAGCAGATTACACCCACAGGGGCCAATATGAGATTGGGTGGGGGTCTGACCGTTACATTTTTAGAGGCGCTGCTGAGAGTCTGTATCAACAGGACAGGCTTTTGCTAGGCACACTGGGAAACAGGAGAGTGTATGCTGCCAGTTAGTGCTATGGATTGGACGGGAGCTTAGGGGTAGTCAGGAAAGGTCTGGACGACTCGCAAAGCACACCCTAGGGCCCTGAGAGAAGTGAAGTGGGTCTGGAGACAGGGCTATAGCTGTCCTAGACACCTTGAGGCGGCTAGTCGTAGGATGCCTGAAGGGATAGCCTGGTTAACATGGGTCAGGAATTCTAGAGAGGATCTGCGCTAGAGGTAGCCAAGAGAGGCTGTCGCCCTAGTACTGCATGGGAGAAGCCAGAGTACTCTAGCCAGTAACCAGAACACTTACCGCAGAGCACATACTGGAGGAAGGTAGACACAGCATACACCGATAGAGTGAGCCTAGCCTGAGGTAGTAACATGAGTCAGACATACATGGGATACATGTAGGTGGTGCACTGGCATTCTTTATTGCATCGAAATGGCGGCTGCCCAGCATAGAGGAGCACCATGTGCGATAGCAAATATCAAGTAAAGATGGCGACCGCAAGTAGTGAGGTTCCGCGCGGTGCGGAGAATCTAAGATGGCGGCCAGCGCCTGATGGAGAGAGCGCACGTGGTGTGTGTACCACAGAAGAACAGAATACTGAAGTGACTTTGGCTAGTTTGTTATGGAGTGGCGCCAAGGCCGTGGCCGCGCCGTTTTTGTCCTGCCTAGGATCCCGGGGTGCTACCCTGGAGGACAGTGTTGAGGACATTGTTGTTATGTGCGGAGTGGATGGAGAACCTGATTGCCAGCCGGTAATCAAACGACAAGTATCTACCTCAGTTGCTACAGTGAATGGCCGTGCAAACCAAGATGGTGGTTCCCGCTTCCCTGGGAGACCGCGTGGGCCGAATGAAGAAAATGCTGCAAATTATGCTGTTGCAAGGAGTTTGCCGGGATTGGCGCGAAATAAAGAACCCCACCCTGCTGGGGGAAGTGGCGCGAAAGCCGTGGCCGCGCCCTCCTGGACTGTGACAGGCTCAGAGCCAATCATGGGTCATCAAGTGAACCTGTGGGACCCTCCCTTAATATCTACCAGGGGGAGGGGTCCCTGTATCTGCCAACTACGAACCGAGTTGGCTGAGGGAGGAGCTGGATGTGCGCTTCCTGCCTTCAGTTGAGAGGAGCTGGTGAACAGGCGAGAGCACTGTGCAAAGTGTCCCCTTTAACCAGTACGACTGAGAACGAGATGGACATTGCAGTGCACCCTATTCGTTGCCAGGAGGCTTCCTGGTAGTAAAGGCTGGGGACAAGGAGACATTGCGATGCCTGTGCATGCAGTGCTGATTGCCAGGCGGAGAAGCCAGTACCACTGCAAGGTGTCCCCAATGTGGTATATATTATCTGTGGGCCGTGCAGCCCTTTGTGCCTGGGCATACCGTGCCGGCAGGAGAAGAGACAGCCAAGCTGACGGCTGGAGCCTCGCCCAAGGTAAAAACGGAGAAAGCTGATCCCGGAGAATGGGGATCGTTGCTGATGATAGCTACAAAGGAGAAAGAAGTTGGGGCCTGCAACCGCAGCGAGAACCCGGAACCTCGCTGTCGGTCCCCTGCGGAAATACCACTACCAGCGTCGGAGTCTGCTTCGTCGGACGAGGAGCAAGCAAGCCCGACATTGGTGGTGATGCGCCTACCGGCGGGCCACTACAGCGGTGCTGAAAAAGAACTAGCACTTACCTGTACTGCGGAGGACCTGAGTCCCGATGTACCGCGATCACCTGCGTTGAAGTGACCGGAGCGGATGAGTCCTATGGTCATGGCGACTCTCAGCATGGAAGGAGAGGAGAACTCCATCCCAAGCCGACGGAGCGGTGAGAGGCGCCGATGGAGGCGACGGCAAAGGAATGCCTAGCCAAGGCCCGAGCGGAGAAGCAAGAGGAACCATCACTTCCGGCGGCGGATGTCGTTCTGGAGGAAGAGGTTCCGGTGGGGAACCCAACCCAAGATGGCGGCGCTGAGTCCCGCTAGATCGATGATGTCACTTCCGGCGGACAAAGCGGAACTGGTTGGAAGATGGCCGCACCCTTGCGACCGCCGTGTTGTACCAGGTCGTCTGGAGGAGAGAAGAGCAAGAGCTGGCAGGCCCTGCGGAAGCCTGGGAACCAGGAGACGGGTGAGCCTAACCCGCACAACGCTGGCACCGGCAGAAGTATTGCCAAATTGCGGATAGTGATACCGCATCGCGAGCACAAGTCCCCTTTTGTTCTGCCCTCGCCCATGGCCCAAACCCCTGCCACCTCGTCATTCGGGTCTCTATCGAGCCAAGGGTTGTCTGGGGAGTCACGGGATACTTCCGAGGAATGGACTGGGTCAAATCTGGACTGGGGGGATTGTTTTACTTCCGATGAAGGATCGGGGAGGGAAATGATTGCCTCTGGGGTGTCGTCCAAAACGAATTCGATTGATTACAATGCCAATGTAAGATGTAGACTGAAATGCTTAGGGTCAGCCTCTAGGTCCACAGGGACATCAGGAGTGTCTTCTGGGGGAGAACCGTAGGAAAGTGAGATGACAGTTACAGTACAAGAGAAGGCAGTGGAGAAAGAAACCAGATGGTGGGCTCCTATGTTTGATGGGTATGAGGCCTGGTTGGATCGTACGTGATTCATGTTAATAAGGAGTGACATAGTTGACCACTGGTGGGATGAGGGTGGGTACTCAGATGAGGAGCGCCTAGAAGAATTAAGGAAAAGATGGTACGATATTCAAAAGGGCCTAGTTACTCCCAGAGGGTCGTCCATACTATATGACGTGGTTGCTCCTGAAGAACCATTGTCGTGGGTACTGCCAGGCAGGGCAGGTAATAAGAAGCTTATCTCAGCAGGGCTGAGAGAGCAATAGTTGCCAGATACAAAAGGTCTCATGGTCTGGAATATCCGTATGTGCCTGCACCTCTCATGCAGGAGATAGAGGATAACAGGGATACATGGCTGAGGGAGACTGTTGAGGATTATATTATGTCTAAATCGGGTGGTCACACACCGTACAAGACTGAGGAGAGGATATCTTACCTTATGAGGGTATGGAGTGTTGGGCGCAACATCTTCATGCATAAGATGGAGTATAGGCCAGAGAATGGGCCGCCCAGATCTTACATCATTACAGTGAAGGATGCCAATGGGAGGGAGGTGCAGAAACCAGACCCTAGGCATTATTAATAAATTAGATTCTCCTTAGGAGCAGTACAGTCTTGCAGGTCAGGATGTAGCTGTTTTGTGATTATGTTTCTGATGTAAAAAATGTGTTCTGTGATAATGTATTTCTATTCTAACGTATATTGATGTGTGTTGCAGTGCTACCTGAAGGAAGGTTCCGCAAATTTAGATCCCAGCCGGGTCGTTGGGTTCCACCAGGGGGAGATTGTAGCCAAGTGTAACATTGGTATTCTGATCTCTCTCATGCTGGCAGTAATCCTGGTAAGAAGGCAGAGTTGCCAGTAACTATCATGGAGGTTTGCCCTCAAACCCTGGTGAAGTGTCATATGTAGCAAAGGAAGTGCCAGTATGCTTTGAGTCCACTGTTAGTGACACAGAGGTGGGTCTTTTCTGGAGTCTATATAAGACACAGGACTGCCTAAAGTTAGTCGGTCGGTCTTATGTTCATCCTGAGTGAAGTGTCTGCAGCAGTTCAAGTCTGTCTGTCAGAGAGTCAAGTGCAAGCTGATTACACACTGTGTCCAGGGACCTGGCACAGCTGGTGGTCTCCCTTAGGGGAGAGGTGGAGAGCAACTCAATTAAGAGAGAAGGAACCTTCTGCATGGAGTACCTCATGGAAATGTCGGCTAAGTACGACCGCTATGATGGGCAGTCTGCCACGTAACATGCTATTAAAGATGCCCTGGTTCAGGAGATCCTTCCTGAGTGAGTCTGGAGTTATTCCCCAGGAAGATGCACCAAGGAGTTCCCTGTCAGATACTCCTCCCTGCTGCCGTAGGGATCCTGATGGGGTGGAGGCGCTGTACCAAATGTGAGTAGGACTCAGAACACTACCTCAGACGCCTGTCATGGTGATATTCCCCATTACCAACCCGCGGGAGACTCAGGAGTCCTGTTGCCAGCAGGTGCACCACAACACACATACATGTAATTGGGAGCAGATTACACCCACGGGGGCCAATATAAGATTGGGTGGGGGTCTGACCGTTACATATTTAAACAAGGATATTGTAGCTTTTCAAAGTCCAATAAGCAATATTAATTTATTGAAGTAAGTGTACTGTACAGTACATATCCACAATCCACACGTCCTATGACTAGCTCAGACATTAACCATACAATTTTACTGTGATGATTTTACCATCAATAGCTTCCTCTGTGAGAGCCTAAAGTATTAAAAAGCATGTCTGACTAGCATAACTGTTACAGTACTTTTACTAGTTTCAAAAGTGTTTTCAGAGCCACTCCAGTACAGAACAAATCTCTCTGTTTACCATACCGTAAAATATTTTTTTTTAGTTCTTTCCTTACCAATGTAATCAGCCAAAATACATACAGGAACTGTAGAATGGAAGATTATTTCTATCCTGCACCTTCAGAAACAAACTACTCAATTTAACTGATGAGTTGTCAGTAATGTTTTATTTCCTTTTTAATTTTTTCTGTACAAATAGTCATAGTCCCTGTTTTCATACTTGTGCAGGTGAGAATGACTAAACCTTATGGCTATGTGTTTACTTGCAGTATAGTGTCTGGTTAACTTTCTCTGCTTTATGCATTTAAAATGTGTTGAGCCTTGGTCATTGGAACTGCTTCCAAACGTTCTGTATGATATACTATAGCACAATTGGAAATCTGCCAAACTAATTGCAAGTGAGTTTTTAAATTGAGCTGTTTACTTTTTTTATTGAATGGAACTGTCATTTTTTTAAGAAAAAAATATATACAGTAAAATGTTTTGACAATTAATAATCTCTTAAAATAATGTGAATATATCAGTATTCAGTGGTGAGTTTATTTTATCCTCCTTTAACAAATGTTTCATATAGTGAGAGTGTGGGGAAATGTACGGGTATTTACATCAGTTTTCTTTATACGGTACCTGTTATTTAGTAATGGATGCATTTGTTGTTTGTATTTGTTTTGTTTTTTTAAATTATGAATTAAATAGAAATAGCCATGTTAGTCCAGTTGCGATAGTGCAGAATAAATTAGTACTTCACTACTATGTGATCCATTTTTGTATTTGGACTAACAATTCATATTATAGGACAAGCTATAGTAAAGAAATTCCTCTAAGTTCCCAAAGCGAGTTGCGAGTATAAGTTAAGCGCGCTCTCCCCGGATTCTTCTTGCTTGCTGGATTTCCTTGGGCATTATTGTTACTCTCTTGGCATGAAAGGAACACAAATTGGTATCTTCAAAGAGACAGACCAGGTATGCCTCACTTGCTTCCTGTAGAGCCCCAATATCAGCACTCTGGAACCGAAGGTCCTCATGTCACACAACACTGATTTACAAAAGATTCCATGAGTTTTACAGTAAATAAAAATACCACTTGTGGTGTATTTGCATGTCTCAGACAGGTCTGCAACCCTGTCTTTCTTCCATTATCGCTTAGCAAACAGTGCTTCCACTGCAGCTAGCCATTTTAACATGGAACCCTATAAGTTTATGACGGACGCATTACACAGCTTTTCAGCACAGCCTGGGTTAAAAAAGGGCATAGCCAGCAAACCTACTCACAGACCGCAAAGTTGGTTGCTGTCTCTGCAAAGTGAAGCTGGTAAGTGGGCATAACCAGACATTGAAAAAGGTATGGGGGATAAAAAATAAAGGGACAAAAACCCTCCACCGTACAGTGTACCGTAAATAAAAATACCATTTTGTGGTGTATTTGCATGTCTCAGACAGGTCGGCATTCGTTTCTTTTCCCATTATAGGTTAGCAAACAGTGCTTCCACTGCAGCCAGGGATTCTGGGTAATAACTAGAGATGGTCGAATTTTTTTTGCGCATTTAATTCCGACTCGGATCAAACGGTTCCTTTGGTCCACAGATTTCTGCGAATCAGTCTCAAAAAGGGTGATTTGTCTTTCCGGATTTTTTTTCCCACTAACAATCCAATCAATGGATTTCGCAAACTGCTGGAGGATTCCAAGAGTACAATCCGTGGATTTCTGTAATCCAATGGAGGATTCCTAGAGTACAATCCGCGTATTTCTGTAATCCAATGGAGGATTCCAAGAGTACAATCCGCGGATTTCTGTAATCCAAAGGAGGATTCCAAGAGTACAATCCACAGATTTCTGTAATCCAATGGAGGATTCCAAGAGTACAATCTGCGGATTTCGTTAATCCAATGGAGGATTTCAAGAGTATAATCCGCGGATTTCTGTAATCCAAAGGAGGATTCCAAGAGTACAATCCGCGGATTTCTGTAATCCAATGGTGGATTCCAAGAGTACAATCCACAGATTTCTGTAATCCAATGGAGTATTTTAAGATAATTGTTTTTTTTAAATCCTCCAACGGATTGCCAAATTCTCAAATATTAATCCATCAGATTACAGAAATCGGTGGATTGTACTCTTGGAATTCTCCAACGGTTTGCGGAATCCATGGATTGGATTTTTACAATCCGTGCAGATTGGATCCAAAGTCAGTTTTGGATTAATCTGCATGGATTGAAACTGGAACAATCAGTCGATGGATTTTACACTGCGGGACGGATTTTGATTGGAAAGCTCTAGAAATTCTGGAATACAGATTTTGACAGTTTTGCCCATCACTAGTAATGACATGCTGAGCACAGTAAAATCCAAGAGAACAATCTAAGGCAGATGAGGTAGAGAATGGCAGAGGAATAGTAAATAAACAGACAGGGCAATAACTGGATGAAAGGGATAGTGAGAAATAGGACCAAGCATCCATCCCCAGCATAAAGGGGAATAAATTATCAATTTAACCGAAGGAGATACATTACAAAAAATTCTGATAGTGTGTAAAAAAATCAGGATTAAGTCCTCTTTTTTTCATTCTAAAGAGGGTGATCATTGGGCGAACCGCTCACGTGATGCACTTGCGAGCAGCAAAATCAATTTTGCTTGCTCGGCAAGCAGCTGAGCACCGAGCAGGCGCGCCCGCCTGCTCACACAAGCCACGTGCATTGTCGCAACATGTCCAGTGTGAGCGCACGCTCCTGCTCAGCATCACCCTGGACGAGGCCTAAGAGAGGAGGAAGAAAAAAGAATGGCCGAAACCTCCCCTCCAATGCTCCTGTTGTCTCCTCCGGGGTGAGCAGTCCGTGCTTTCGCCTCCCTGATCCCTGGCTAGCTAGCCACTGAGTTGCACACCTGAGACCACCGGCCACTCTCCGCAGCTCAGCGCGCTGCGCAAAGCCAGCTAGTAAAGCAGAGAAAGATGGCCACCGAGCTATCAGCACTCCTGTCGCCCCACAGCTCAAGCAGGCAACGCGCCTTCAGGCATCCCTCAGGTAGCTTGTTAGGGCTGAGGGCAGGGGTTTAAATAGTTACCATAGGTATTTTTGTTTCCATTTTTCTCCCCATGTTCGTTGTGTTTGGGTAGCGGATAAGGCAGATGAAGGGAGGGAAGAAAGGAAGGAAGGGAGGGGGGGGGGATTGCTGGAAAGTCTGGCTCTGTTTCACCAACTAGGGCCCAAATATTGTTTATTCCCCAATATGGTCAAATCATGTCTGTTTCTTTCCCCCAAGGCAGCGATATTGATAGGGGTGTGAGTCAACCACAAGGAAAGAATTCCAAGTCAGCCATTTTTGACCATAGCAGCCATTTTGCTGTTTTGCCATTCTAAATAAATGCAGTATGAAAGATGTGTGCAAGAAGGATGTTTGTGCAGTCGCTCTCAGTAGAAATTAGCCCCCACCAATTCACAGAAATGTTTAGCCGCCATAATGTGCTAGTAGTTATAGAAGAGCAGTGTGAATAGTAATTTAGAAATTGGTAATGGGTTTTGTAGTAATAGTCAACCTGGTAAACCGAAAAGACATTATACCAATCACACCGATATACACTGGCGACACACTTTATTCGAGCTCGGCTAGTCCCACGAATTCAGGTATACCCGGGTGTATTGAGGTTTGTGACTGTTTTCTGCCCGAGTGCATTGAGGTATTTTCCAGGCAGGGATTGAAGCATTTTATTCCCGCTGGCTGCAATACTGCACAGTATATATATATATATACTGCATTACAATTCATGAATTTATGCCATCTGGTAGACACGCGAAGCATTGCAGCCTATTAAATCCTAATCATTATCATTTAACAGATCAGCTGCCCATCAGCCAGGCATGAACCCAGGCTGGGAAGGCAAACGCAACAGGGCTTGTCAGAGGTGAGGAGCGGCGCATTCCAGGTATCTGCCAGGTATATACTGGGTATTTGCTCGAATAAAGTGTGTCGGTGCAGTACATCTCTCTACAAACAAAAACACCTGTGACCATATATTTCTCCCACCCACCCCGCGTCCTGCACTCATATTTCTCTCTGACCCCCGCAAAACCTGCACCACTAGTTCAGTACGACAAAGTATATCAATAGTATCCAAAATAGTAATTGTGATTTCATGACAAAATGAGGGAATTGATAATGTGTATTTTATAGGGGGTACTCCATATTGATTTATAAAGTTGATTTGTAATAATCTAGCCATTCTGTTGTTCACCACCTAGCCCCTATATGTTGGATGAATGCCAAGTATGTGTTCAGATGGCAGTTCCTGTAAAAGCAGGAAGTCTGGACACACACGCAATTTCACATTGTACTATCTCAGCATTTTAGTGTCTCAAGTCTCGAGTCAGAATTTATGACTTCATTCAAAGACAGACTAGTGTGACTTTTAGATAAGAAGTTAATGTTAGAAAATGGGAAGTAAGTTTTCTGCATGTATACTCGCTCACTTGCTTAGCTATATAATCTGATTGAAAACTGTTAATAAAGTAGGAAGAAGTATTAGAGCTTGTTTCTGTATCGTTTACTGAATCCGCCGAGCGCTCGTTCTTTTCCTGAATCAGCATTTTAGAGGGTCGTGGCCTCTCGAGAGGGTCTATCTGAGTTGAAGGGGAAGGTCCATACTAACGTTGGAGTAAAGGACAATTTTACAGATATGTTACCTGCACTTTGGTCTGTCCAGACCTGGTGTTGTTGGTGCGTTCTGGCTTCTAGGACTGCAGGATGGTGATAAATTGTGTTTTTGCTTATGCAGAGAACCAGGCTAATGCTGCCATCCTGTAGTGTTCTGCTTTAATTTTATTTTAATTTGTAACCACGTAATCGGGGGATTTAAACAAACAAGAAGGATACTGGCACTCCATATCGGGGTCTGTATTTTGGGAAGTAGGTGGTCCAGGGACCTGGAATCAATGCGGTTCAGCTCCAGAGACCCCCTGCTAAAATACTGTGTGATTAAAATAACATAAAAGCCCTGTGATCGCCTGTTAGAGACGCAGAGGTAGAGTGACTGATTCAGTCTTTCTCTTACTGCACATCTCTTACAGACAGGTGAAGTCCAGTAGGATTCACACAACAGTGACCCCCGCTGTGTTAATCCAATGGGCCATTAGACTGGCCGCTGGAACCTCGCGAGAAGCTAGAGGTTACCGTGCAGAACTCGCAAGGCAAATGGTCGACAACAGCTTGCTGCTAATGTAGTTGATCTTGGTGGATGTTTTTGGTGGACGTACTTTCTACTTTTTTGTGCGGCACACAGAAACATTCATACAGTATGCCTAATGGCAAAAATATTTTTCAAAATGTATTTTTGGCGCTGATGGTGCTATTTCAGTTATTACATGTGTGTCCACAAAAGCAATTTAAAATTAGATTTAAATGTGGCAATGTTGTGCCAAAAGTCCTTTTGTGATGCTTAGTACATAGGCACCTTATATTTGTTTTCAATTCTTGTTTATTTTTTTAGGAACGTATTAATTTTTTTTGTTTTGATCATATTTTACAGCCTTTAATTTTGCAGTCTGTAAGTTAACAGTGAGGGGATACAGTAAGAGTAAATTAAGATATAAGCAACATGTTACACTAATGAATGTTCTATATAAAACTGCATAGTTTTTGCACTGAAGGAATTAATTTTGTTCACTGATAAGTTGGTAATTAAGCTGCACTTTGTCATGGGAGAGGGGGTTTGGCCCGGTATTAAAGGGGTTAAACCCCATTTGGCCACCCCATGCTCTCACGTGGGAAGCAATGGGTTAACTGGACTGCGGTCCAGTAATGTGTTTTTACCCTGCTTCAGCACCCAAATGTTTATTCCCCTGTAAATGTGTATTGTTCCCATTCCAGTGTCTGCACCAACACATACACTGGGATCAATGCGGGAGGGAAAGGGTTAATAGTTAAGGAGTGATTATAGCCATTTGTTCCATTTTCCCGCCTTTGCAGGCTCCATTTTGCAGCTCCCAATAGGTCGCCGTTGCAGCTCCATACGATCATATGGGGAAACTGGCGATTTGGGCCCATTTTCATCAGAAGACCTGCAAGTGGCGCCCGAGAGGAGGAGTGGTGGTTCCCCATTGTAAGTCAATGAAGCCATTCATTTCAATGGGGATTCCTCGACGCCGACCTCCAGGAACAGGTTGGCAGCCATCCAAACCGCAGACCGCAGAAGCGGATACATTGTCTAAAAAAGAGCATTGATCACATTAGGTCTAGTTCAATCACAATTGGCGTGGGAAACTTAGGTTCTAGGGCACCCAGGAATAAAATTATTTTTGCCCCTAGACCCTAGGAACCCCCACACTCGACCACCACCGGGCCAAAGAATTAAGGATCCCCGTAAAGGGTCACGCTCGCCACGAGGGTCGCACCATTGACTCTAATGGGAGCGGAGGTCCCATTGAATCCTATGGCGGCGCAGGCCCATGCATTTCCTATGGAGGCACCGGCCATATTGATTCTAATGGAGGAAAGCCTCGTGGCTTTGAAACGGCTAAGTCCGAAAGTGTGAAAAGTGTAAGCCTATATCTCCGGTTCTGTGAGTACCAGAGGGCTGGGATTTTGGTCGCAGGTAGTCACTGTTCCGGCATGACAGCATGGCCATTTCCACGGAGTTTGGGCAAATGTGAAAATTGTGATTTCCCCATTGACTTCAATGGCGGAGTTGCTCCATTGAAAGCCTATAGCGGCGGAGCCCATTGAGTTCAATGGGAGAGTGAAACGCAGAGATTTCTTTTAGCTTATAGCAGATTTAATACAGATTTTGACAGTTTCGCCCATCACTAGTAATGACATGCTGAGCACAGTAAAATCCAAGAGAACAATCTAAGGCAGATGAGGTAGAGAATGGCAGAGGAATAGTAAATAAACAGACAAGGCAATAACTGGATGAAAGGGATAGTGAGAAATAGGACCAAGCATCCATCCCCAGCATAAAGGGGAATAAATGATCAATTTAACCGATGGAGATACATTACAAAAAATTCTGATAGTGTGTAAAAAAATCAGGATTAAGTCCTCTTTTTTTCGTTCTAAAGAGGGTGATCATTGGGCGAACCGCTCACGTGACGCACTTGCGAGCGGCAAAATCAATTTTGCTTGCTCGGCAAGCAGCTGAGCACCGAGCAGGCGCGCCCGCCTGCTCACACAAGCCACGTGCATTGTCGCAACATGTCCAGTGTGAGCGCACGCTCCTGCTCAGCATCACCCTGGACGAGGCCTAAGAGAGGAGGAAGAAAAAAGAATGGCCGAAACCTCCCCTCCAATGCTCCTGTTGTCTCCTCCGGGGTGAGCAGTCCGTGCTTTCACCTCCCTGATCCCTGGCTAGCTAGCCACTGAGTTGCACACCTGAGACCACCGGCCACTCTCCGCAGTTTAGCGCGCTGCGCAAAGCCAGCTAGTGAAGCAGAGAAAGATGGCCACCGAGCTATCAGCACTCCTGTCGCCCCACAGCTCAAGCAGGCAGCGCGCCTTCAGGCATCCCTCAGGTAGCTTGTTAGGGCTGAGGGCAGGGGTTTAAATAGTTACCATAGGTGTTTTTGTTTCCATTTTTCTCCCCATTCTCGTTGTGTTTGGGTAGCGGATAAGGCATATGAAGGGAGGGAAGAAAGGAAGGAAGGGAGGGGGGGGGGTATTGCTGGAAAGTCTGGCTCTGTTTCACCAACTAGGGCCCAAATATTGTTTATTCCCCAATATGGTCAAATCATGTCTGTTTCTTTCCCCCAAGGCAGCGATATTGATAGGGGTGTGAGTCAACCACAAGGAAAGAATTCCAAGTCAGCCATTTTTGACCATAGCAGCCATTTTGCTGTTTTGCCATTCTAAATAAATGCAGTATGAAAGATGTGTGCAAGAAGGATGTTTGTGCAGTCGCTCTCAGTAGAAATTAGCCCCCACCAATTCACAGAAATGTTTAGCCGCCATAATGTGCTAGTAGTTATAGAAGAGCAGTGTGAATAGTAATTTAGAAATTGGTAATGGGTTTTGTAGTAATAGTCAACCTGGTAAACCGAAAAGACATTATACCAGTCACACCGATATACATCTCTCTACAAACAAAAACACCTGTGACCATATATTTCTCCCACCCACCCCGCGTCCTGCACTCATATTTCTCTCTGACCCCCGCAAAACCTGCACCACTAGTTCAGTACGACAAAGTATATCAATAGTATCCAAAATAGTAATTGTGATTTCATGACAAAATGAGGGAATTGATAATGTGTATTTTATAGGGGGTACTCCATATTGATTTATACACTGGTGACACACTTTATTCGAGCTCGGCTAGTCCCACGAATTCGGGTATACCCGGGTGTATTGAGGTTTGTGACTGTTTTCTGCCCGAGTGCATTGGGTTATTTTCCAGGCAGGGATTGAAGCATTTTATTCCCGCTGGCTGCAATACTGCACAGTATATATATATATACTGCATTACAATTCATGAATTTATGCCATCTGGTAGACACGCGAAGCATTGCAGCCTATTAAATCCTAATCATTATCATTTAACAGATCAGCCGCCCGTCAGCCAGGCATGAACCCAGGCTGGGAAGGCAAACACAACGGGGCTTGTCAGAGGTGAGGAGCGGCGCATTCCAGGTATCTGCCAGGTACATTCTGGGTATTTTCTCGAATAAAGTGTGTCGGTGCAGTAAAGTTGATTTGTAATAATCTAGCCATTCTGTTGTTCACCACCTAGCCCCTATATGTTGGATGAATGCCAAGTATGTGTTCAGATGGCAGTTCCTGTAAAAGCAGGAAGTCTGGACACACACGCAATTTCACATTGTACTATCTCAGCATTTTAGTGTCTCAAGTCTCGAGTCAGAATTTATGACTTCATTCAAAGACAGACTAGTGTGACTTTTAGATAAGAAGTTAATGTTAGAAAATGGGAAGTAAGTTTTCTGCATGTATACTCGCTCACTTGCTTAGCTATATAATCTGATTGAAAACTGTTAATAAAGTAGGAAGAAGTATTTGAGCTTGTTTCTGTCTCGTTTACTGAATCCTCCGAGCGCTCGTTCTTTTCCTGAATCAGCACCTTAGAGGGTCGTGGCCTCTCGAGAGGGTCTATCTGAGTTGAAGGGGAAGGTCCATACTAACGTTGGAGTAAAGGACAATTTTACAGATATGTTACCTGCACTTTGGTCTGTCCAGACCTGGTGTTGTTGGTGCGTTCTGGCTTCTAGGACTGCAGGATGGTGATAAATTGTGTTTTTGCTTATGCAGAGAACCAGGCTAATGCTGCCATCCTGTAGTGTTCTGCTTTAATTTTATTTTAATTTGTAACCACGTAATCGGGGGATTTAAACAAACAAGAGGGATACTGGCACTCCATATCGGGGTCTGTATTTTGGGAAGTAAGTGGTCCAGGGACCTGAAATCAATGCGGTTCAGCTCCAGAGACCCCCTGCTAAAATACTGTGTGATTAAAATAAAATAAAAGCCCTGTGATCGCCTGTTAGAGACGCAGAGGTAGAGTGACTGATTCAGTCGTTCTCTTACTGCACATCTCTTACAGACAGGTGAAGTCCAGTAGGATTCACACAGCAGTGACCCCCGCTGTGTTAATCCAATGGGCCATTAGACTGGCCGCTGGAACCTCGCGAGAAGCTAGAGGTTACCGTGCAGAACTCGCAAGGCAAATGGTCGACAACAGCTTGCTGCTAATGTAGTTGATCTTGGTGGACGTTTTTGGTGGACGTACTTTCTACTTTTTTGTGCGGCACACAGAAACATTCATACAGTATGCCTAATGGCAAAAATATTTTTCAAAATGTATTTTTGCCGCTGATGGTGCTATTTCAGTTAATACATGTGTGTCCACAAAAGCAATTTAAAATTAGATTTAAATGTGGCAATGTTGTGCCAAAAGTCCTTTTGTGATGCTTAGTACATAGGCACCTTATATTTGTTTTCAATTCTTGTTTATTTTTTTAGGAACGTATTAATTTTTTTTGTTTTGATCATATTTTACAGCCTTTAATTTTGCAGTCTGTAAGTTAACAGTGAGGGGATACAGTAAGAGTAAATTAAGATATAAGCAACATGTTACACTAATGAATGTTCTATATAAAACTGCATAGTTTTTGCACTGAAGGAATTAATTTTGTTCACAGATAAGTTGGTAATTAAGCTGCACTTTGTCATGGGAGAGGGGGTTTGGCCCGGTATTAAAGGGGTTAAACCCCATTTGGCCACCCCATGCTCTCACGTGGGAAGCAATGGGTTAACTGGACTGCGGTCCAGTAATGTGTTTTTACCCTGCTTCAGCACCCAAATGTTTATTCCCCTGTAAATGTGTATTGTTCCCATTCCAGTGTCTGCACCAACACATACACTGGGATCAATGCGGGAGGGAAAGGGTTAATAGTTAAGGAGTGATTATAGCCATTTGTTCCATTTTCCCGCCTTTGCAGGCTCCATTTTGCAGCTCCCAATAGGTCGCCATTGCAGCTCCATACGATCATATGGGGAAACTGGCGATTTGGGCCCATTTTCATCAGAAGACCTGCAAGTGGCACCCGAGAGGAGGAGTGGCGGTTCCCCATTGTAAGTCAATGAAGCCATTCATTTCAATGGGGATTCCTCGACGCCGATCTCCAGGAACGGGTTGGCAGCCATCCAAACCGCAGACCGCAGAAGCGGATACATTGTATAAAAAAGAGCATTGATCACATTAGGTCTAGTTCAATCACAATTGGCGTGGGAAACTTAGGTTCTAGGGCACCCAGGAATAAAATTATTTTTGCCCCTAGACCCTAGGAACCCCCACACTCGACCACCACCGGGTCCAAGAATTAAGGACCCCCGTAAAGGGTCACGCTCGCCACGAGGGTCGCACCATTGACTCTAATGGGAGCGGAGGTCCCATTGAATACTATGGTGGCGCCGGCCCATGCATTTCCTATGGAGGCACCGGCCATATTGATTCTAATGGAGGAAAGCCTCGTGGCTTTGAAACGGCTAAGTCCGAAAGTGTGAAAAGTGTAAGCCTATATCTCCGGTTCTGTGAGTACCAGAGGGCTGGGATTTTGGTCGCAGGTAGTCACTGTTCCGGCATGACAGCATGGCCATTTCCACGGAGTATGGGCAAATGTGAAAATTGTGATTTCCCCATTGACTTCAATGGCGGAGTTGCTCCATTGAAAGCCTATAGCGGCGGAGCCCATTGAGTTCAATGGGAGAGTGAAACGCAGAGATTTCTTTTAGCTTATAGCGGAGAATCCTGCATTAAAGTTAATAGGGGATTTTAAATGTTTTTTGTATCTCCGGTTCTGGGGGTCGTGGAAGGCTGATATTTGGCCACTATGGCAAGGGTCCTCCGGCATGAGGACCTGGCAAATTTCAGCTCGCTCAGACCCACAGAACGGATTATTTTAATATGTGTAGATATTAAAGAATGTATTGTATTTTGGGCCTGGTATAAAAGCCCAGAGCCCATATGGTATGTTAATGCTCAGGGGGGAGACAAATGGTCTACAATAAACCCCCCGATCAAAGGCTCCCCCACCCTGCTTGTGTATGCTAGCATAAAGGAAAGCAGAACGTGGGTACTTTATGATAAGTGTTGTGTTTCACACCTTGGGACAAAGGCTTTCCTGTCCCAAGCAGACTTTCAGACGCCAGTCTTGTGGGAGGGGGGCTATGGAAATAAGCCCCTGATTAGAATAATATCCACCCAGTGGGCAGGTATTACTGTGCCTCTCAAGTGAGGTGGCAAGGAGGGATTGGGTGCAGATAATTGTCCTCCAATGACTTGTACTCAATGCCAGGGTATAGGAGTGAAACTCCATATATACGAGTGTAAGCTCTATGCCCAGTGTTTTTCATGCTTTTTCGTGATATCTTTATTTGAACCTGTATTGCTGAATGAATTGCCAATCCTGTACCTGATTGCTTCATTGTCCAACCCTTAAGTAAGTGTCTATTTCTTGTCTGTTATTTGTATCATCTTGTGTGTTCTCCTTCTTTAAGGAATAAACTATATTTATTATATCTAAGTGGTGTTCAATTCAACCCAGATATTTTGGTGTATATTATACCTTGTCACAAGCTACTGTGACAGGCTCTATAATAAACTGGTGGCAGCGGTGAGATTGAATTGAACCTGTATTACAGTTTACTGCGGGACTCTGTAATACAGTTGGAACTTGGGTGAATTGCGATTTCCTAAGGATAAAGATATTGGACACACGAGTGTACAACATATAACACAAGATATGGCACCACCTCACTGTTCCCGTACTTGTGAGAAGCATTGCCTCCGGAGTGCAAGTGCCGGCCACCCGTGTTACTGGAGCCGGGCACCGGGACTGGAGGAATGTCTCAAGTCCGAGCGAGAACCTGCAGCCGGTAGAGCTGAGAGAGAGGCGGCGATCAGAGAACACGAAACCCGGCAGGCTGAGCTATGGTCCATAGCTGCAGCCACTGTAACCACCAAACCGCCCAGAGAGTAGGGAATGGACCCAGCTCCGGGACAGCAGAGACTTGCGGAGGGAGCGGGTGATCTCAGAGACCACGGGAGTCTTGCAGCAGGAGAGGTATCGGCCGTTGCGGCGGCCAGTCCATTTTCCCTGGAAGAAGTATCACTGATGTCTGCGTGGGGAGAGACGTGGTCCAAGGCGCAGCGGAACGAGCTCCAGAAGCTGGCGATGTCCCGACCCGCTTACCCCCTCCCTGAGCCCGGCGCTCGAGCAACTCCGCTCTGGACTCAGCAGCCTCTTGCGGTAGGTAGTCCACCGGCGGCGGAGAAGTTCCAGCAAGAGCGGCGGTGCTATCACTGCCAACAAGCGGACCATATCAAAGCCTGATGCCCGGGCCGTGCGCGATCAGGTGAAGAAGCCCCTCAGGGCCAGCGCTCACGAGCTGCGGAAAAGGTGACCCGGTTAGCGGCATCCTCCATTGGCTCCCGCCAAGCCGGGATGACAACCCTTCACGGGTCGTCCCCTGGAGAATCTGGCCGGGCTGCATTGGCCACAGCGGTGGAGAGCGGCGGCCATCCATCTGATCCCGGTGGAGAACAGCGGAGCGGCGCCCAGAGCACATCTTTTCCTGCCATCAGCAACGGCGCTCGGCAAGCGGTCGGGTTGCTACAGCAAGGTGCTGTTGTCCCCCTGGCCTGACCTGATATGGTCCAGCCAGTGGAAGTGCTCCCAGGACGCGGGATGCAGGCGGCGGCGACGGAGGAGAAGCTGCGATTCCGGCATGATGCCGGAGCTGATTTGGTTTGGGGGGAGGGTCGGGGTGTGCGGGAGGTGGGTGTTTTGTATTGTTTGGAGGAGTCGACCCTCCTCAGAAGTGACCGGAGCCCCACGATCTATGCCAGCGACCCTGAGCCGAAGCCGGGTACTGTTGCGGCAGTCACCCGGAGCTCGCCGTAGCGGCGGCGGCGGAAGAGCTGCGATTCCGGCAAAGTGCCGGAGCCCTTTCTGAGTGGGGGGAGGGACTGGGGTTGCGGGAGGAGGGCAGTTCACCTTGTTTGAATGGAGCCGAGTTTCTCCACGAGGACCTGGGACCCATGTCCTGCACCGTTTTCCCTGTGCCGAACACTGGAGCTGTTGTGGCAGTTGCCCGGAGCTCACCGGCCAAGATGACGCCGGCGGCAGCCACTCCAGTCCCCCTGCAATCGGGACCTACGAAAGCGGCGATCTTTGCGGGGACCAGCGAGGTAAGCCAGACCAAGTCGCAGACTGATCCTGACTTATGTGTACCTATGACTGTACCTTGTTGTTCCCCTTTAGGAGTGACCGATGGGTGGCAGGAGATAGGGCTACCAGGGGAGGGGAAGGAAGGGCAGCTTGTAGGGCAGCTAGGCTTCCCCATTGCCCTGGTGGAGCATCAAGGGGTCTCTCAATTAAGAGCCCCACTGTTGCAGCCTTGCTATGGGCTGGAGGTATATGGTGTTGTGGCAAAGTTAGACCACCCCAAGGTTACCTACTAGCCAGGAGCTAAGGCAGGTGCATCCGCACCAGCAACCCTGAGCTCGTCTCCGGTAATGGGGGCACAGCTTCAGGGAGAGGGGCTAGCCTCGTTAGCACCCAGCTCTAGGGTAGGATTGCCTGGAAGAGGGTTGGGTGGGCCAGTGGGAACCGGGGAGGAAAGGCAGCAAGGGAGCCAGATAGATTTCCCCATTACTCTGGCAGAGCATCAGGGGGGCTCTCGTTTTAGAGCCCCACTATTGTCGTCTGGCTATGGGCTGGAGGTATCAGGGGCAGTGGCAAAGTTAGACCACCCCCAGGATACCTGCCAGCCAGGAGCCAAGGCAGGTGCTTCTGCACCGGTGCCCCTGAGCTCCTCTCCGGTAATGGGGAGGCAGGGGGTCTCTCAGATCTGCAACCCGCTGTTGCAGCCAGGCTATGGGCTGGGGGTATCTTGGGCAGTGGCAAGCTTGTGCCACCCCAGGGATGCCTGCCAGCCAAGAGCTAAGGCGGTTGCATCTGAAGAGATGCCCCTGAGCTCATCCCTGGTTAAGGGGTAGACAAGGTCAGGGAGGTAGGTGCACTCAGGTAGTCCCTGTGTCTGGGTTAGGATTGCCTAGGGGGGAGCAGAGTGAAGGTGGGCTGCAGGGAGGTAGGCAGCAGGAATTATCAGCCGTGGCTGAGGTGCTGAGCCTAGGGGAGGCTAGGCAGGGAGGCACTGTGGAGCAGGGGGAGATAGGAGGTCAGTGGGGTGTCAGGCAGCTGGTAGAAGCTAGGGATGGGCTAGGGAGGCAGGAGGTCCCTTGTTCTGACTTACCAGGAGCGACCCCCATGACAGATTCCCCAGGGTTCCCAGAGGTAGGGCTTTGGGTAGGTAGGCAGCCAGGAGCATTAGCCAGGGCTAGGGGGGTACAGCAGAGGGTTCTGTCCCCCGGGGCTGCCAAGGGTAGCTACAGGGAGGAAGGGCAGCACAGTGGAGGGGAGAGGAGTGATGCTGGCCCTAGAAGCAGTGGTGGAAGCAGGTGCTTATTTCCTGGCCTTCGGTTTTGAGAGGTCAGGAGCAAAGCATCTGGGTACCAGGAACCCCAGTACAGGGTACTGGGGGATTGCCTTGTCCCAGAAGGCACAGGAGAGGGTAGTAGTCAGCATCCCAGGTGGTTTCTGGAATCCAGAAGTGATGCCACTCAGGGTGGGGACTGCCCTAGAGCCAGGGAGGAGAGGCATATGTATAGTGGAGCAGCTACAGGTGGGCACGGGGCCATGGCAGGTAGGGTCCCTACAGGATAGTGACATAGCTCTTTCCCAGAATGGTTTGACGGAGAAGCGACGGTCTGTGATTGTTAGCTGGTCTCTCGCTGGTACAGAGACATGCCAGTCTCTGGGCAACATGCAGCCTGGTCTGCAGAGGTGCCCCTTCACAGTGGTCTTGGTTTACCAGGCACTGGGTGGGGGGCAGAGGGGGGCAAAGGAGAATGCCCGGCGGCCTTGTTGGAGCCCTGCTCAGCAGGATCTGGACTTCACAATCCAATGTGGCCAGGACAGTGTACTGGACAATGCCGGAGGACAATTTTGCCAGGCCAACCCCTCAGGACTTATCAAGTGCTTCAAGGATGCCAGTAGTGTCCCAGTGCCAGGGCGGGCAGCTGGGTCACAAGGCACCCATTTAGCCGGGGAGGTGTCATGAGAGAGGGGGTTTGGCCCGGTATAAAGGGGTTACACCCACTTTGGCCACCCCTGCTCTCACTAGGGAAGCAAGGGGTTAACTGGGCTGCGGTCCAGCAATGTGTTATAGGGTATAGGAGTGAGATTCCATATATACGAGTGTAAGCTCTATGCCCAGTGTTTTTCGTGCTTTTACGTGATGTCTTCATTTGAACCTGTATTGCTGAATGAATTGCCAATCCTGTACCTGATTGCTTCATTGTCCAACCCTTAAGTAAGTGTCTATTTCTTGTCTGTTATTTGTATCATCTTGTGTGTTCTCCTTCTTTAAGGAAAAAACTATATTTATTATATCTAAGTCGTGTTCAATTCAACCCAGATATTTTGGTGTATATTATACCCTGTCACAAGCTACCGTGACACACTTTAAGACTCAGATTCACTAAAGTCCATTAGCCAATTAACGCAATGTTAACCTAAGTTAATGCAAAAATAAAAATGGCTTTATTTTTAATGTTCGTTAATTTAAATGATATGCAAAAAAATATATTCTTGTTATACTGTATGGTGGTTTTAATAAGATCAAAAAAATTGTGTTTTTACAGGGTTGTTTTGAACCAGTTCTATATCTACATTCTTTAGAATCTGGAAAGCATATCATATTTGTGTTACACCCATGTTGTGTAGTCTTTAATTTATGGTAAGACTTTAAAATTAAATAGCATGGACATTTTTGACTATTGCACACCTGTACAATGTAATGATGAGCACATTTATGGATGATATTGGACTGACTTCTTAACACCGCCGTGTGACTCTAGATTATATTTTCTTTAATCTATTTATCTGCTTAACTACTTAGTCCATGGATGATAATGTGGATAGGCCAATGAAAAGCAAAATGTTGTTAGGTAGGGCCCTTGAGGCGCTTTGTGGGCGCACGCGTGCACACCGACAGGGGCCTGCCCCATAGAAGGCTGTACTTGTGTGCAGCGTGCACGCCGTTGCGTGCACAGCTGCGGCCACTGGTAACGAACCCTTACAGCAAATCTTACTACATTTATAGGTTACAACTAGCCAGACACATGGAGCTAAAAAACTTTTGGTTTATTATGGGTAGGGTACAACAACACCGGAATCCAGCGCTTCCAGGACAGATATATTAAAGGAGACAAATACTCACAAGAAGGGCTAGTGACTCTCCTCCAGGATGCTGCCAATGGCAAGCGATCCTGGGAACTCCTAGTCCCAGGTGAGTGGTTCAAGTTGAGTCCAAGTATAGTCCACACAATAAACAGTCCTCCAGGGAAAAAGAGCACAAAAGTGGCTAGTAACCTTGTGGCTGCCTATCCCTGTGCCGTTGTTAGCATCTTGGTTACTTTGCTGAAGCGGGATGCCCCAAATACTGAAGATCCGTTGCAGGAAAACAAGTTGTTAGTATCCTCCTGGCTACCTATTCCTGTGTGGTGGGCAATACCACACTCCAAAGCTGGTAATAAATGAAGTTCCTCTCAGGGAAACGAGGACAGAGAATCTCCATTCATGAGAGTCTGCTGCTATCTTCCTTCGCTCTGGGATCCTCCATGGGGTCTCTCTCTGTTGAGACACTCCCACAATCACAGTAGTCAAATTGGCAACAGCTGATGCTGCTCACCATGCCTGCAGCTTTCACAGCTATAAGCTTCCCCACGAGCTATCTGTTAGCTCCATATATTCCGATCCTGCTCCTGAGCACACAGCTTTGCTGGTTGCATCAGACCCTTGCACCAGGTCCCTTCAGGATCTTCTGTTGAACTCCACACATGGGGCTCTAACAAAGTCCCTGTCAGCTCTGCCAGTCTATCAGTTCAGATCTGGTTATATTAGATGGAGTTCCCATTCACAAAATGTAATGGCTGCAACCTGCTTCTATTAAAGCACAATCCCGTGGGGGATATTATACTTGCAATAAATGTACTGCTTGTAAATACAGTATCAAATCATCACAATTTATATCCAATAATACTTTAAAAAGTTACAAAATAAAACAACACATTACATGCAATAGCTCTTTTGTAATTTACTTGCTTGAATGTCCCTGTGGTCTGCAATATGTGGGTATGACCACCAGATGCGTCAAACGACGTCTGTACGAACACACATATAACATTAAAATTGGTTTAACATCCCATAGTGTATCCAATCATTTTCTTCAAGTGCACAATAAAGATCCAAAAGGTCTCAAATGTATCGCAATAGAAAATATCACACCACATTGGAGAGGAGGAAACACTGTGAGCTTACTAGGGAGGAGAGAATCCTTTTGGATTTACGAATTAAAAACACTATCACCATTAGGATTGAATGTAGAGTTTGACCTTAAATCCTTTTTGGTAGGATAATCCCTCCATTGCATCATAAAGCATATACATATATTATAAGATATCCATAAAGGCCTTCTACATGCAATTTGTCCATTAGGAAGTTTAACTCCTGTTTTTAATTTTTTATATAAGCATTTTAAACTTATGAGCCGTTTTGTAATTCTTTGTAGTTTTTTATTCACTTAACACATTGTACACACATGAAGATGAATGTATTATTTGCTTAAATTAGTCACTATAGGTATTTATTTTATTACATTCACTGGCATATTTATGCTATATATCACTTATATTATTACACTTATATTATCACACATTTATGTTTTACCTATTCACACACTACATATATTATGTTTTGTTTGTATTGTATTTTGTTGTTTGTCATCAGCTGAGTTCTCTAATACCGCAGTGGCACCAAAAACTGAGCTAAGGACCATTTCTAAGCACGTGTGGATAAACACACAAAATTGACTGAGGACTAATTCCAAGCTCCAGTGCGCATGTGCCTAAATCTGCAGGTGGAACTAATTGATCAAATCAAGGACTTTCTATTTAAGGAACCATCTTTGGACTTTATAACATCTTGAACCCCTGAGGAAGAAAGCAGTTTGGCTTTCGAAACGCGTAGGGTGGCTATCATTGCACTCCAATACACCGTGTTTGGCGATTTCCCCCCCCGGCAGCAACAGATTGGAGTTGCGGCTATACAGACAGCTGGCGGCTTATTCGTGTGACGCTGTGTTGCTGTGTCGAATCTGCGGCTGCAGACCTGGAGTTGCTCCGCGTCCCGTGCTGTGCATTGTGGGAATCATCTGCTCAGACGCCGGTTGGCGTGCACGCACCAACTGAGACGCCCAGGAGTACACAGTCCACTTCACCGAGAGGGGATACTCTCTAATATATCCACTGCCTGCTTACAATAACCATCTGGTGAGTGAGCATTTCATCTACATCTACCGGTGTTGCAGAGTGCATATTCAATCAACTGTGTCCTATTGTTTTTATGTTTATGTATACTTATTAACTTGCTATTAAATGTTTTAAACTTTATTAGTTCCTAAGTGATATCTCAGCTGTATGTTGTCTTTATGTTGTTTGTCTTTATGTAACAGTATCACGCTATGTATTGTGCTTTCTTTTTTTCAAAGCACACCACGAGGAGTCATTCCTGATCGTCCAAACAGACCTGGTTTTATATCCTTTATATTTGACATTTATTGTTTTGGCGCCCATCGATACATATTCCTTTCCATATATTCCGATCCTGCTCCTGAGCACACAGCTTTGCTGGTTGCATCAGACCCTTGCACCAGGTCCCTTCAGGATCTTCTGTTGAACTCCACACATGGGGCTCTAACAAAGTCCCTGTCAGCTCTGCCAGTCTATCAGTTCAGATCTGGTTATATTAGATGGAGTTCCCATTCACAAAATGTAATGGCTGCTAAGGTAATGAAGCTGCTTACATTTTATTTTTATTCATAGTGTGCGTGAGCAGGGGGTCTCCAGAGCTGAACAAAGTTGATTTCAGCCTCGGGACCCTCTACTTTCCGAGATTCAGGCCCCGGTATGGGGTGCCGGTATCCCTCTGCTTTGCTTACATCCCACGTAGATTTTAACATGGAGAAGATACCGGCACCCCATACCGGGGCCTGTAACTCAGGAAGTAGGGGGTCCCAGAGGCTGAAATCAACTTTGTTCAGCCCCTGCTCACACACACTATGAATAAAAATAAAATGTAAGCAGCTTCATTACCTTAGCAGTTATCCGCTAAGGTAATGATTTTTTTATTGGGGGGGGGGGAGGGGTGTTTGATACTAGTGTGAGGGAGCAGGGGGTCTCCTGAGTTGAACAAAGTTGATTTCAGCCTTGGGGACCCCTTACTTTCCGAGATAAAGGCCCCAGTATGGGGTGCCGGTATCCACTCTGCTTTGTTTAGATCCCACGGTCAGGTGACCCATAGGATTTTAACATGGGGATACCGGCACCCCATACCGATGCCTGTATCTCGGGAAGTAGGGGGTCCCCAGACCTGAAATCAACTCGGTTAAGCTCCAGAGACCCCTGCTACATTACTGTAATGTTGGAATTGTAATAAAACCCCCACGATCGCCTGTGAGAGGCACGCAGTTAAAGTGACCAATTCAGCCTCTATTACATGAAGGCAGACCCCGTTAGGACTCACATAGCAGGGACCCCTGCTGTGTTACTCCGGCGGGCCATTAGTCTGTCGCGGCGCAACTCAGGTAATCACAGACAGGGGTGGAAATCAGCTTGTCTCTGTGCTGTTGGAGTAATCAAATGCTCAGCTTTGAAATGCAAGTCCCCTCAGCAGGTGGTTGACCTCTCCCTGGTTTATTAAATGGGCAAAGCATCAGCCCATTGGTAACACACCAAAAAAGAAAAATAACCTGAGGTTACATGCCCATACAATGCTCCCCCACCTCCCCTCCCCCAAGCATACAATATTCACTATAACAGTGATGAAAATCCCCCCTAGCAGAAAAAGTCTAGGTTAACCTGTGAGTGTCCACAATCTCCTGCACAGAGCGGTGTCACTGCTTTTACATTTTTGTACATAAAAACTTGTAACAAATATATGGGCAAAGTCTCTGGTGTCCAACATTGGCCTATGGTTACTCACAGTAACCCAGACAAGAATGGGCAGCAGGACAGAGCTTCCCCTATATTTTGGAAGATCTGCTGCCTATTTTATCATGCTTACCACTACAATTAGCAGCCACTTAGTTAGCTGTTCACTACAGTGTATGTCTAAATCTTGTAAGGAAAGACTTGTTAGAAGAAATGACAGTAAACACAAAAAACAAAACTGTGCGCTACTACCTAACTACCTATAAAGTTTAAATGTATAAATATATACAGTGCAGTGACTATACCATCAATTTAGTGATAGAAAATTTATAAAAAATTAAACCACAACTCCCACAGTGAGATAATTATACATTAAATAATAAGTGCCACATAACCGTGTTGGGGATAATGGCGTCTGCAGCTGTAAACGCAGGGGTGGCTCAGCACCCCACACACACTAAGAGAATGGAAACAAAAGAAAACAGCGCACAACGCTGGGACGCGGGACGCTGTGTAATGACGTCACTGTCTACACAGCAGTGGTGGATTCAATAGGGAAGTTTGAACAGTCTTACAAAGTCTTACAAAGTCTCTCACAAGTGTCCAAAACAGCACACAGGATGAAATAAAAACAGGACAGGCCAATACATAGACAAAGGCCAATGTAAGCCGATATAAGGCAATAGAATGTTACATCCAACTAGTTTCGTAGAATTAACTACTTCTTCCCTGAATTCTACGAAACTAGTTGGAGACTGTGTAGACAGTGACGTCATTACACAGCGTCCCGCGACGGAGCGGCATCGTGGCACGCTGAGGGCACCCCAGCAAGCTGCGTTTTAACCTCTGTGCAGAGGATACACCTGCCGAGGTACAGGAGCAGCTTCATATCGGCCAGGAAGCAGGAGCGATTTCACCGAGCCCCAGTACCAGCTGCTGAACCTGGCTGCATGAAGGGAAATCCCCTTGGGAGTGAAAAGACTGACGTCCTGCCCCAGAATCAACTGAGCTGCAGCAGCAGAGGGAAGCAAGCACCTGAATCTACAGCTAACAGCTGCCGAGTGGTAAACAGTGTGATACACACTACATGCCTTTTACCAACTTTTTTCATGTACGCAGATATATTACCCCCTTTTTAATTCTATAATATATTGTTGAATTTGCTTCACTATTTGGCATTGTGCGCTGTTTTCTTTTGTTAGAAGAAATGAGTTTGCATGCATTGTTAGTGAAAATGTGCCTTTTTCAATTTAAAATTCTTCTCAGATTCAAAAATAATTAATTTTTTAAATATGATAAATTCCTTACAGATCAGATGAGACACTGTTGGGACATGTTTCCTTACAATAATATCTGGAAAACAAATGGTTTCTACGAGGGTTAAGAATGTTCTTTGAACAAGATGAGGAAAAGTGCGCTACTACGATCTACCTCTAATTCTAAACCAACCAAAAACCAACCAAGTGAGGTGTGTAGGTGGGTGAAGATATACATATAGATAATACGTTAATCTGGTTGTGATTCAGGAGAGCGTCTGCAGCCATAGGATCAGGGGTGACTCAAATACCCCCAGGTCTATAACAGATAAAAATAAAAAAAAAGTGCACAACGCTCATAGTGTACTAAGTAAAATATAATAATTGAAATAATATAAGATGAGTATTCTGCGTACATCAAAAGATGAAGAAACTCGTTAGTTTCGAAACGCGTTGGATGAGTGCCACGTCTGAGTGATCCGATCAGCTCCCCACCGTCATAACGCTGCCTGTTTCCAGTGTGACCGGTGAGAGGTTGGGCTTGCGACTTCCGGCGTCGCGGTCGGGTGATATCACTGGATGGTTGACGGAGAAGCAGCGAGACGCGGACCTGTAGTGTACCAGCGCTATCACACCCTTCCCGTGTTCAAACTTCCCGCAGTAAACAAGGAGTGTTATTACTATCTTGGGACTAGTATACCTGCACCGTACTGTACAGTACCTGTATAATAGGACTGGCATACAAGTTATCAACATGCCAATGTGACGATCCTGAAGTGAAAGAGCCTATGAAACATCTGACAATATCCTATCAGAGTCGTTCATTCCTGCGGTTGGTGTATGGGTAACATATCCCTTGACATGCTGTTATAAATATCTTTTGATGTAACTTATATTGTTTCAATTATTATATTTTACTTACTACACTTGGGGGGCTATGCACTAAGCTCCGTGCTTTTGGTCTGTTTGAAATAAAAAATCACGTCCGATACAAAATGAAGCCGGAGACGTGATTCACTAAGGCCTTGAGGCCATTTTCTCTCGGACGGGACAAAAACTGGCTTATCGTATGTGCAGAGGTTTGATGAGGAGAGATGGAGCACTACAGGAAAAAACTGCTAGAGAGTGTGTTCCCAATAAAAAGGTTTATTGGATCAGAGCATAGCACACAAAAAATGAGCCCTGGGGCCCCCACCAACGCGTTTCGAGCTTGCGCTCTTTCTCAAGCTTTTTCCCCCTGCTAGTGTTTGCTGGTACACTATAAAGTTAGGAAGATACATGTCATTCAATTGATATTAAATTAACATCAATCATGTGTTCTCCTTTTATGTCAATTATTGATTATCAGCTCCGGGGGACACAGATATATTTATGCCAACATCCGTGGACCCCCAGACAGCTTTGAGGACCACCTCTGGACCCCTATGAGTGCTAAATAAAAGTACTTTCTGTATACAGCTTAATTTATGTTAAAATGTGAAATGCAGTATTATCCATATGTGGAGAATATAAATGTTGCACAATACTGTACTGTATGTGTCATGGGGTTGTGTTAATTTGTAAGGATAGTTGTATTTGGGGGTGGCACACGATTGCTACCGCATGCCAGCGGGGACCCCCGAACACCCACGGGACCCCCGGCCACCCTTGGGGACCGCCGCTTGCTGAGCCGGGGATCCCCGAACCTCGCGGGGTCAGCCGGGGACACCCACGTGACCCCCGGCCTCCCTCGGGGACCCTCGCGGGGTCAGCCGGGGACACCCGCCGGCCTGTTGTATGGGTGTTCCGCACGCAAAAATGTAAACAAAGAAAATTTTCAAAGTCCAGCTTTTTTATCACCTGCCTTGAGCTGGCGATCTTTTTTGAACGCAACTTTCGCGTACGATAAGTTTGCATAGCTTAGTGAAACCCAGAGAAGGGCAGAATTGAACGCAAACAGGTTATCGTACGAGCAAAGTTGGACTTTGAAAAATTTCCAGGAAAAAGTCAGTTTAAGAACGCAAAGTGCCTGTTTGCATGGCTTAGTGAATCGTGTTCGGCGGAACATCACGTTCTAAGAGCACTTTGCACTCTTAAAACGACTTAACGGAGCTTAGTGCATAGCCCCCTTTGAGCGTTGTGCGCTGTTTTTTGTATTTTTTCTGTTAAGAATGTTCTATTTCTTTCTTCAGACTTCTAATTAAATTTAGAAAAGATAAACTTACAGTAATAGAAGTAGAAATCAAATTCATTCAAAAAAGTCCCAGACATCATATAGAGTGAGTAATTTATACATCTTGATAATGTGAATGTTAATGGAAAACTAACTTAATAGAGACAAGGAAGACCATAGGAAAAATAGAGTAAGAAATTGTAATCTTTAAATATGTAAACAGTACAATTTTAATGATGGGTCCAAAGATGCCTTTTCCTGTGGTGATAGATTTAAGAGATTCTGAGATCAACTCTGGGTCTATATTTAAAAACATCAGTATTGACCTCTAACTGCTCACCTGATCTGTCTAGTACAGTATCTCTAGTTTTGATTGCAGGAAACTGGAGACAAAGCTAAGAAACAGTTTCATGGTAAATCTAGTAAGGATTGTTTTTTAGATGTATCACCTGTCTCCCCCCTCCCCCCCTCTGGGAGATTCACCACATTACTAACGTGTGTGGTGTGGTACCTGTTAGGCTCCAGGAAATTCTGAGTCGTTAAATGGTTCTATTAGACAAATGTGGCTAATAGTGCTTTAGCCCATTGAGAAGCATTAGAGAAAATACATTTAACAAAATATATATTACAATAAAATAAGAACATAATCATTTTTAGCCATTTCATTTAAGTATCGACACTTTGGCTAAGCCCTCAACAGGGGCCTAGATAGACATATTTACAATCAATGAACACCCTAAATGAATAAAAGTAGTACTTATCCCTGCCAGGATGAAAGCCGTCCACCTCATCCTCAGGGGAACCAGCAGATAAATCCAATAAAGTGTCAATGTAGTTAACTGGCGTTGTGCCCCGCCTGTGTGAATTGAAAGTTCCTCCTCCAGATCCCATCCTTAATTCTGTTGAATCCTATCCTTGACCGGTTGGGTGGTCTCTCCCACATACGCAGTCAACTACGTTATCAAGTTATTGGTAGCGTAGATAAACAAAAGAGAGATGCAATCTTGATAACATTCTGCTTCAGAAAAAGGCTACCTGATCAGAAGGCTTGATAGCCTGATCTCTTGTGGTATTAATAGGGAGTTCAACTTTAGTTGTTTTCTGTAGGCTGACCTTTTAGCCTTTTAGCGGGTGTAGATTGCCTTGCAGAATAGTGTTTTTGTGTTCCTCATGCACCTGTGTACAGCAATATATCGAAGGATGTTTGCTGTATATGCCTCATCTTATGTGTGAGACTGCACTTTTCCTTCCATTTTATTGATTTTGTTATCTTTGCCTTTTTACAGATGCATTCCTTCATCCTTATTTACCGGTCATTGGCCAAATCTGACTGCTGTTCCCTGACCTTATTTGGACTTCTCCCACCTCTACCAAGTCCTTTATTTTGTCCATATTATTGATGTACAGTATATAATGTCCCTTGCAGTGTTGCCTTTTGGATCTTTTGACCAGTCTAATTTACATTGGATGTTCTTGCCTCAAACAGCAGGATGACTTGATTCTGCGGGGCCATCATATGGCGTTCAGCCATTGCCATGACTTCAGCTGGTTCCGCTCGACCTCCACTGTATCCCCACACAACGAGACGTGATGATGTCCTCACAGTGGGCCTTTGCTTTTTCGCTGATTTTGTACTGCTGCGACACACTTTATTCGAGCAAATGCACAGTTTGTACCTGGCAGATACCTGGAATGCGCCGCTCCTCACCTCTGACAAGCCCCGTTGCGTTTGCCTTCCCAGCCATGGTTCATGCCTGGCTGACGGGCGGCTGATCTGTTAAATGATAATGATTAGGATTTAATAGGCTGCAATGCTTCGCGTGTCTACCAGATGGCATAAATTCATGAATTGTAATGCAGTATATATATATATATACTGTGCAGTATTGCAGCCAGCGGGAATAAAATGCTTCAATCCCTGCCTGGAAAATAACGCAATGCACTCGGGCAGAAAACAGTCACAAACCTCAATACACCCGAGTATACCCGAATTCGTGGGACTAGCCGAGATTGAATAAAGTGTGTCGCCAGTGTAGCTACACAAAACAGGGGGCCCCTGCTACAGCCTCTGTGATTTTTTAAGCTAGGTATCTGTCTCTTCTGTATTTTCGCTGATTTTGCCTGATATTTTCTCTCCTTATTTTTGTATGCTGGTTTGAGAGGCTTGTGACACTTTTGGCTGATTTCAGAGGGAAGTACTGCGGTTATTTAGAACCTATGCGAACGAGCCTGAAGATGGGGTTTCCCCCCCCGAAACATTGCCCCTCGTTTCCATTTTTGTAACTTTTTTGCCCACTTTGTCTCCCTTTCATCCTTAGTTTGTTATTTGTACATTTATAATTGCGTTTTCAACCTCCCTCTGTGTTCCATGCTCCATTACCAGTTTCCTTCACTTTTTTCTTCACACCAGTATCGAGGAGCTTGTAAATAAGTATAATTTTGCTTATTCACTCAAATGCATTTATTCTTGATTTGAGCTCCTTCAGGTTCTATTGGTGCTGTCTGTTCCTGTATACAGTATCACTTTTTGTTTTGTTGTGTACATTATGAGTAAAATCACTTTTTGATTGCTACTTTAACGGATTTTTGTTCAGTGCTTTCATTATTGGCGGTGTGGGCTACCTATTTTTTTGTTATATATGTACCTCTGGGGATTTAGAGATTCTTGTGGTTGCCTCACACTATTGCACATCGTTTCAGTCGTACATTGGAGGGCTGATTCTAAACTAGTTGATTAGTAGTAGTAGTTATAGATATTAAATATGTTAATGCTTGAATGGTATTAAATGCAATAAGACATGTTGCATTTAATTAAAGAATTTTTCGATTAACAAAGCCTTTAACTGGTAACACATGATTAAAATAAAATAAGTACCAATGGCTCGTAATAATTAAATATTTCTATGATTGATGACTGAAATAACATGCAATTTGGAATATTGTATATTTGAATAAAAAGGCCATTAACAAAGCCTTTAACTGGTAAAAAAAAGGATTGATCTACTATAAAAATGTAAATGTAACAAACTTTTATAAACAAGATTAACTATAGTTTGTAAAACATTAAAAAGAACCTTTTAAATCAACTGTAAGTAGCTAGTACGCTTCTATGTCATGATGACAGTCAAATAATTAGGTGAGAAGATCCACCCGCTCAACCTTAAACGTAGTTAGGTGCACTAGGATAATAGTAACAATAGCTGTGAAGAGGCCGTTCCTTCCTTAGGCTGCGTCCATAGGACTGCAGCCGTGCTGAGGCGCGCGGAGGCTGAGGGAAAGTGGGTGCTTTCCCTGGCCTTGGTCCGCGCGCCGTCCGGGGGCATGTCGGGGGCGGGCCAGTGATGTCACGGATCTGGTTCGCCCTCATTGGGCGAACCGCTCACGTGACCGGCCCTGCACTCCCTTGAGCACTTGAATTTAAAATTTTGGTAAGACTTACGCTTCCGCACGCTTGCGTAAGCGTAAGCGAGCCCCTGCTAAAGCGGCTCTCATTGCGGCTGCAGGGGCTCAGTGCCAAGCGTGAACGTGCCTCAGCACGGGTCAGCGCATAAGCGCTGACCCTGGACGCAGCCTTAGGCAGAGGGTAGAAAGAGAAACCAATTACATGCACTCTCAAAACTACAGGTTGTATAACAACATTATATGATGAAATGTATTTGAGAAAATGAGAGAATAGTAAGTGGACAGTTAACCCCAAACAGAGGAATAGTTGGAGTATTATTGAAGCGTAAAAATAACATTTAACAATGCTAATCACAATAGTTAAAAATTGTGGAGCAGAAAAAATGACACCAATAAATAAAAACCACATTGGCGTGTGTTGAGGAACATATATATATATATATATATATATATATATATATATATATATATATATATATATATATATAGCCATAGCTGGTCCAGACTGCCTCCTGTCATGTAAGTCCTGATAGCAAAAGCTGTGGCAGGCTATTCTAAGGGTTTTGACCTCCTAATGCTAACTCTGAGTGAAGAAGAGGCGTGCCACAAGGATTTGTGTACAGCCAATTATGATACAGACCTTGTGCCCTCAGAGGGGAAGGACTAAATTATAAAGTCAGTTCTGCCTCACCCTCCTGGGGTGAGGATGTGGGTTCTCCTCCTGCCCTCCTGGGTAAGGAGAGGAGCAATATCAAGCGGAATCAAGGTCTCAATCCTTAGGCCAATGCATCATCCAAAGGTCTGGGGACCCAGATGTACTATTCGGCATTCGCTGTACTGTTGGCAGTGGCTGCTCCAATAAATCATCCCTTTTTTGTACCCCTGCCTGAGCTCTCAGTCTATTTGGGGAGAGGTATGGATGGAATCTGCCCTAGTGGGAGACTGACTCTGGAGATCCTGGAGCCCACTGGAATTGGAGGCGCTGACACCCTGAGTTGAACATCAAGATCATCAAAAGCCTGTCCTGTTCCCCCACACCATCGCGGACCACTCAGCTCTCCTGGACCCTCAGAGGTATGAGGGAGAAAAGTGAGAAGGAGAGTGAGGGGGAGAAGGAGAGTAAGGGAGAGAAGGGGGAGATAAAGGAAAGGGCGGCGGGGAGCCCAATTCACATCTCTTTTGCCAGATGCTGCTCTCACACACTGTAAGATCATGATTCTTCTGCAGAATATCCTGAACCTCTGCAGCTGAGCGCTCATCCTTTTCATAGATGATCTCATCGACCAGTCTCATCACTTCCCTTTGAAAATAAGGAACAGGGCACAAATTAAAATAATGCATACGGTAGGCATACTGTACTGTGTGGCTGTGTGAAGGCAAACATTAGAAACACAAGTGTATACAGTACTATACTTACTCGGTTCTGACCCGGCAGACCTTTCTACGAATCTTAGTCTTCCCATGGGAATGATAACAAACATAATTTAGTGACACCTGGATGCCCGCTTCCACTGACCACCTTTGGATGTGCATTACCCTACATCCCATTTTGTACATGCGCATTATCACATGCTATATTCCTTTTGAAATTATGTTAGTCATTACTGCTTTTCAGAAAGACTGAACCCACTAATAAATGTATATTCAATGGGAATTGCATCTTCATTTTACATTATGCTGTATTTAAAAGGAAAAGCATTTGGTATAGGTATACTGTATGCCTACATTTGACACCTTACAAACGTAGCCCGTCCTACACCGAATGTTGCCCCTATGGCATCAGTGGGAAGTGGGGGGGTGGAGGGGGAGGGGCGATAGACAGCACTCTGACTGAGATAAATGTATAGGGGTTGCAGGGTGCACGGAACAAAATTATTCCCCTCTATAGTACTAACACATCTATGTAAGTAACAGCACTCACTGTCTTATAGCTAAATGATTGAATTGATAATTTAGCTATAAAACAGTGAGTACTAGTACTTACATAGATGTGTTATGACAACAGTGGTACTGTACATAACATTTCACAGAAATTGGGCACTCTTTTAAATATTGTTAGTGAAGCACACTTATCAGTGTATACCTTGGGTAATAAATATAAAAGAAACAAGTCTAAACCAATGTTACTAATTAAACAATTAGGGGAGGAAATGGAAAAGAAGAGACAGTTTTTTAGATTCTTAAAGTCAAAAGGGATGGAGGCTTCATATCAGAATTATAAGGAATGTAACAAAAGTTGCAAATAGGCAATCAAATTAGCAAAAATTGAAAATGAAAAAAGGATTGCAATAGAAAGTAAGATCAACCTAAAAAGGTATTTATGTTACGTCGCTGTATACTTCAATTAACCACAATAAGGAGTGTGAAGCAATAAGAAAAACTCTACAGAGGGACGTAGATTTACCAGAGATACAAGCAAGGTTTATAATACAAAGTATTGAATTTATTTTGTATCGTTTGTATCGTTTTTTCTTGTTTGATTGGGTACACTATTTACAAAAATGTGGTACAACCACAGGGACAAAGTTCGCACCAAACTATGTGAATCTCTTTATGGGAACATGGGAGGATGATAAGATTTGGTCCAACACAGGACTCGATGTGAACTTTGACCTCTGGTGAAGATACATCGACAATGTGGTCTTTATAGGGTAGCGGCGTCACGAAAATCAGGAGGAGTTTCTTTTCAATCTTAATGATAATGATCTAAATTGAAGATTTACATCTAAATCTTGCAAAAGTGAGCTACAATGTTTCGCTCTAACCATCTCTGTGGAGAACAACTCACTAAAACCAAGACATTTTTGGAAACCAGTGGAAAGTAACAACTTTATTCTACAGTTCAGTTGCCATCACCCCAGGTGAATAGACAACATTCTCTTTGGGCAGTTTCGAAGACTAAAGAGAAACTGTGTGGATATTGAGACATGTGTCCAATCGTATAAAAGCCTTCGAAACAGATTTATGGAAATAAATTACAGAAAGTTGAGGAAGTATTTAATAAAACAGCAATATTAGACAGAAAATATCTATTCAAAACAAAAGAAGAAAAAGGGACAGAAACAGAAATGTTAAGAGACTATGATGTAGCCTTCCTAACTAATTATAATAGAGAAGCAATCAAAATCAGAAACACTAATATAATAAAGAAGAAATGTAGCTTTGGTGTACTGCAGTTCTTTTCTATTATCATGATTTGACGTGACAGACTAACATCATGTACAGAACATGCATCCCTACATTTACTATTATTATTTAAGTAAGGAGTAAGGTTCAACTGGGCTTCAATTTATATCTTTTGAGAGCACATTCACCTTTGATCATTTTTTACATTTGCAGTCGAATCGTTTGATTGTCCTCATTCTTATTTTTTTAGTCTACCTACCAAAGATAATGTACACACAAAATCTAGTCACATTAGAAGAACTCTTTAGATGAATTATAATGAAAATTCCCACCGAGTCACAATTAATTCATTTATTTATAATGTGTAATATTGCACAGAACAGCTACAATATGAACAGAAAATAAATCTACCTAACCTTTCCCTACGCAATAAGCCACTAACTTTCTGCCTAATAGGATTTCTATTTCCGAAGTTCATTATGTTCTGAATGCATCTTGATAAGTGCCTTATACAGTTGATTTGCTTATCCCTGGCAGTGGCAGCAGCTGGCAGATTCTGGCCTGTAGAACTGTAATTAAGAAGCAAGGCAGAGAAAAAGATTTGCACAGAAAATTAACACATTAGTTCTTCAGCTGCTATGGGGAACATTTGAGTTGCTTCAGAGCCATTTGCGTTGATACCTGTTTTTATATTGCAGCACGTCTTCTATATAAAAATAGAACCATGCGCTTAGTATTTATTTGTACTCATTTCTACATTTTGTAAAATGTCTAAGATTGTTATACAGCATATTACATAGTTAGAAGGTTACATAATAGATGAGGTTAAAAAAAGATACACAGATGTAGCGCTATTTTCTTTCAGCGCGGGCTCAATTTGAAGTGGATGGAGCGCAGCCTACCGTAAATGGGACACCCTATTTCATGGGCTTTTCTGTTTGACCCTTTCTGCACTGTGGTTAGTATGCAAGGTATAAATAACCTTGACATTCCTCCTTGTACATGCCCATTGAAGGTCCTCTGTGCAGGTCTAGAACGTTATGTGATGCAGGTATGATGTGTACAGTATGTATTGGGTACATAGACTAAGTATTTGTACATGTATATGTGTGTGCATTTATGATTCATATTTGTAATGTGTGTGTATATATATATATTAGATTGTAAGCTCTTTGGAGCAGGGACTCGCTTCCTAAATATTACTTTTATGTCTGAAGCACTTATTCCCATGACCTGTTATTCATATGATTTCTTATTTATATGATTGTCACATGTATTACTACTGTAAAGCGCTATGTACATTAATGGCACTATATAATTAAAGACATACAATCTGTATGAGTTCAATTTAATGAAGACCATCATTACTGTGCGTAAAAGTTTTCCTATTTTGAACATGGGCATACTGGCATGAGAGACAGGGTGGCAATTAGCTGAAGTTTACAAAGATATGGAGAACAGGGTTGGTTTAACACTGCATTTTTCTGGTAGCGTATGGCACTGCAGAGCACTCCATATCTACTCCTCCCTAGACCTTCTGGCTCCTTTATATATTCCTGGTGTCTATTTATGTTATAGTATGTATGTATACAGTGCAGTACAGTGTGTGTTTACTGTATGTTGCATGTATAGTACTGTATGTGTGTGTGATGCAGGTATGATGTGTACAGTATGTATTGGGTACATAGACTAAGTATTTTTACATGTATATGTGTGTGCATTTATGATTCATATTTGTAATGTGTATATATATTAAATATACATACATACATACATACATACATATATATATATATATATGTATGTATGTATGTATGTATGTATATTTAATATGTATGTGTATGTATGTATGTATATATATATATATGTATGTATGTATGTATGTATGTATATTTAATATATATACACATTACAAATATGAATCATAAATGCACACACATATACATGTAAAAATACTTAGTCTATGTACCCAATACATACTGTACACATCATACCTGCATCACACACACATACAGTACTATACATGCAACATACAGTAAACACACACTGTACTGCACTGTATACATACATACTATAACATAAATAGACACCAGGAATATATAAAGGAGCCAGAAGGTCTAGGGAGGAGTAGATATGGAGTGCTCTGCAGTGCCATACGCTACCAGAAAAATGCAGTGTTAAACCAACCCTGTTCTCCATATCTTTGTAAACTTCAGCTAATTGCCACCCTGTCTCTCATGCCAGTATGCCCATGTTCAAAATAGGAAAACTTTTACGCACAGTAATGATGGTCTTCATTAAATTGAACTCATACAGATTGTATGTCTTTAATTATATAGTGCCATTAATGTACATAGCGCTTTACAGTAGTAATACATGTGACAATCATATAAATAAGAAATCATATGAATAACAGGTCATGGGAATAAGTGCTTCAGACATAAAAGTAATATTTAGGAAGCGAGTCCCTGCTCCAAAGAGCTTACAATCTAATTAGTATGTAGGAAGAACATACAGAGACAGTAGGAGGGCATTCTGATAAGTGCGTCTGCAGGGGGCCAAGCTTTATGTATCATGTGTATATTATTTGCCAAGGTGCTACTCATATGCTTCTTTAAGTGTGTCTTAAGGTGGGTCTTAAAGGTGGATAGAGAGGGTGCTAGTCAGGTATTGGGGGGAAGGGCATTCCAGATGTGTGGGGCAGTCAGTTAGAAAAGTTTATGGTGGGAGAGGGCTTTAGATACAAAGGGGATAGAGAGAAGACATCCTTAAGGAGAACGCAAGAGTCGGGATGGTGCATAGTGAGAAATTAGGGCTGAGATGTAAGGAGGAGTGTAAAGCTTTAAAGGTGAGGAGGAGAATTGTGTGCGAGTTGCGGGATTTGATAGGAAGCCAGGAGAGTGATTTCAGCAGAGGAGACACTGAGACAGATTTATGAAAGAGTAGAGTGATTCTGGCAGCAGCATTTAGAATAGGTTTTAGATACGTCTTGAATGTGGGAGGAGAATGTGAGAGAGCAGTCGAGTGTGACCCCTAGGCAGCATTCTTGGGCTACTGGGTGAATGATAGTACTTCCAACAGTAATGTGGAAGGAGGTAGTAGGGCCAGGTTTGGGAAGAAGTATGAGGAGCATTGTTTTTCTATGTTAAGTTTATGTCGGATGAGGGCCATCCAGGATGATATAGCAGAGAGACATTCAAAAACTTTGGTCTGTACAGCAGATGTAAGGTCAGGGGTAGAAAAGTAGATTTGTGCTTATATATGGTTTATACTGTACAAATCAATAGATTTGTTGCCTTCTTAGCAATATTTATCAGTATAATGTACTGTATAATCCTCTGAAGTGACCATTAACAAAATGCACACTTGACATGATAAATATTGTTAACTAATGAAGAATCAACAGAGCAGCATTCTTTATACCGCACATTCAGTACTGTATGGGTGCTCTAACAATTGTTTGCACTGACTTGCATTTTTCTAGTTTATGACAAGAAAATGTTGACTGAAAATGTTGCCTCATTTCTCGTGTACATATTTGGCGCATGTTTGCATCTTCCAGACGGAGCCTCTATCTCCAACCCCTATCATTATTTTTCTCCTAGTGAAAAAAATTGTGACCCGTGAAGTACAACATTTTAATACATTGCTGCACAATAACAATTGTTTTTGTCACCCTATGTTGCTGTTCTGTGCATAATTTTACAGCACTTTATACATATTCCCCAAAGTACATTGAGGAATTAAGGAGATCATAATTGTGCACTCCAACAGCAACACATTTGATAATTTACACATTTACATCTGTTCATCGAGGTGCAGTGATTGAATCCATCTCTGTTGACATTTTATACGAGTGTATACACATTCATTACATACATTTATAATTTGTGCACCTATTCAGGAGTGAACACTTCTAACTTCTCCTTCACTAGATGGGCAGAGCTCCTTAAAAAACATATGTGGTTTGAGAATGTACTCTAACCAAAAAGGTTTTTATTGATGCACTGGTATTTTCCTTTGAATTAGTACAGTACACGTTCAATAACCCTTTCATCTAGAACAATACTGTAGCTAGCTCATAAAGTAAGCATTTATCTATTAAAGCAGCAGGGCAAAATGATTCCTAAAACAAATAACCCCTATCACTCAAAAGAGCAATAATTGGAATTTCACAAGTACTGAAAAATCAATCGACAAAGGCCACTGCACATAAAACAACTTTTCTGGGCTACAGGGAATATATCAGTGTCAGATTGCGCAAAAAGAAAAGAAGAAAAAATAATACTAAAGTTCAGTACTATTAATTTGTCTCTTGCTTTCATGGACAACTTGACTGTAGTACAAATCAGTTTATTAGATCTGTGTGATACATTGCAGACCGGACCTTTGATTCATTCATTTGTACTAACCTACAGTGAATGAGGCTTTTCATTTATTGTTAAATAAAGTTAATGTTTACAAATTAGCCGAGGAGGCTCAAGTGGATAAATTGCACCAACAGAGTATATGCATACAGAAGTAGATATAAAACACAAATACAGATGTAGCAGACGTTACTGCACCTGCTGCTGCGTACCAGTGGGGGCCGTAATGCAGTGGCCCTGGCCCTTATTCACGCACAGAAAATTAGTTTTCAATGATGTCTGCTCCTGCTGGCGCATTGTGTGTGTCCCATTAGAATTCACCAGCCGGAGCAATAATGGCTACTACATCTGTATGTTAGCCAGTCAGAGATAAACTAGCTAATTTGTTTAAAGTAGCAGTCTGCCCTATTGGCAATTTTATTTTTTAAACCAGTTTATTTTAACTGGGGATTTCTTGGAGCTGATTTGTGGTTCCCTAACCTCTGTGTATCCCCAGTTGCCAATTAACAATCAAGTTTGTCCATAAAATGACTGCGGGGTCAAATCTTGCTCCGGTGGCCAATAGAAAATCGTAAGATCTCTCTTGAGAGTGTCTCTTGCAGCGAGCTTATCAGTAAACTGTGCTCTGCCCTACCCCAAACTCTCCCCCCAATAGCCCAGCATACCAAGGTAGGGGGGTGAAAACGACTGTATAACACACATTGTTTAGGAGGATTACTGTTTTAAGGGTTCACACAGTGTTAGATTCAGCAAATATCTTCTCAAATGTTTCTCAGAAACCCCCCATGAGTTATTTACACTTAGTGTCCTTTTTTAACCCTATGAGTAAAAATCTGGGTCAAATGAAGCACAGAGACAAACAACACAAGCTTTATGACTTTATGCAAACTGCCAATAATGTATTTGCTTTCTTGTCATACTGTAGTTTATACACTAGATGAATAAAGCTAGATACCTCATACCCATCCCCTGCCACCCTCCCTCCTCTCTCCCTTTCTCCTGTGCCCTTTGGAATGCTCGCTCCCTCTCTAACAAGTTCCTCTCTGTGCATGACTTCTTTCTCTCACTCCCTGCTTCTCTTTGCTATAACTGAGACCTGGCTCACTCAGTCTGACTCTGCTCTGGAAGCTGCCCTCTCCTACGGTGGCCTTTCCTTCTCCCACACTCTGCGCACTGATGGCAGGGGTGGAGGCGTGGGGCTCCTGCTCTCCTCTCTCTGTCGTTACCGAACCCTTCCTATTCCTCCCTCTCTTGCTTTTCCCTCCTTTGAGGCTCACACTGTCCAGATTTTCTCTCCTCTCCCTGTTCATGTGGCGGTCATCTATCGCCCACCTACCTCTACTCATCCCCCTTCTGCCTTTCTCTCTCACTTTGAATCCTGGCTCTCTTTCTTCCTTTCCTCAGACTCCCCTATTCTTCTCCTTGGGGACTTCAATTGCCACATTGATGACCCCTCTCTCCCTTGGGCTTCCCGCTTTCTTTCTCTAACCTCTTCTTTTGGCCTTCAACAGTGGACTGCAGCCAGCACCCACAAGGATGGCCACTACTTAGACCTGGTTTTCACTAAGAACTTCTCTCTCTCCGATTTCTCCATTTCCCCTTTTCCTCTCTCTGACCATCATCTCATCTCATTCTCTCTATCTCGCTTCTCCCCTTCTCCACCTACATCTACACCCTGTTCTGCAGAAACCTGCGCTCTATTCACTTACCTGACTTTGAGTCCACTTTATGCTCCTCCCTCTCCTCTCTCAGCTCCACTACAGACCCCGACAACCTGGTCAGGAACTACAACTCTGTCTTGTCCTCCTCTCTTGATCTACATGCCCCACTTTCTCTCTGCAGCACTCGCCCTTCTAACCCTAGACCCTGGCTAAATTCCCACACACGCATGCTGCGTTCCTCCACTTGTTCCTCTGAACGCCTCTGGAGGAAATCTCACACTCTCGCAGACTTCCTTCACTACAAATTTATGCTATCCTGTTTCAACTCTGCCCTCTCGCAAGCTAAACAAGCCTACTTTTCTGCACTAATCAACATGCACAAGTCTAACCCACGCCGACTGTTCTCTGTCTTTGATACTCTACTCAAACCACCCTCAGCTGCCTCTCCTTCCTCCATCTCCGCTCAGGACTTTGCTGACTATTTTAAGGAAAATGTGGAATCCATACGTCAAAACATCCCCTCTGTTTCTTCTTCCCATCCTACACCTCTTCCTAACTCTCCTCCTGCCTTCCTTGACGCTTTATCCACTGTCTCAGAGGAGGATGTGTCGCTGTTGATCGCCACTTCTCCCTCTACCACTTGCCCTCTTGACCCCATTCCCTCCCATCTCCTAAAACCTCTTGCTCCTACTATAATCCCTACGCTCACACACATTTTTAACTCCTCCCTCTGCTCTGGAACCTTTCCATCCTCCTTCAAACATGCAACAGTCATACCATTACTCAAAAACAGCAAGCTTGACCCTACCTGTCTTTCTAACTTTCGACCTGTCTCCCTCCTGCCTTTTGCCTCTAAAGTCCTTGAACGTCTTGTATTCTCTCGCTTGCTCCATTTTCTCAACACCTATTCTCTCCTAGACCCTCTACAATCTGGCTTCCGCACTGCTCACTCCACGGAAACAGCCCTCACTAAAATAACTGACGACCTCCATGCTGCCAAAGACAGAAGTCATTACACTCTGCTCATATTACTCGACCTCTCTGCAGCATTTGACACTGTGGAACACCCTCTTCTCCTTCACATTCTCCATACTCTTGGAACAAAGCTCTATCCTGGATCTCATCCTACCTCTCCCATCATACTTTCAGTGTCTCTTCTGCTAACACCTCCTCCTCCTCTATTGATCTCTCTGTGGGGGTACCCCAGGGCTCTGTCCTGGGACCTCTTCTCTTTTCTCTGTACACACTCTCTCTAGGTGACCTAATAACATCTTTTGGGTTTAAATATCACCTTTATACTGACGACACACAAATATACTTTTCAACACCTGACCTTACACCTGCTATACAGACCAAAGTTTCTGAATGTCTCTCTGCTATATCATCCTGGATGGCCCTCCGTCGCCTTAAACTCAACATGGCTAAAACAGAGCTCCTCATACTTCCTCCCAAACCTGGCCCTACTATCTCCTTCCACATTACTGTTGGTACTATGATCATCCACCCAGTAGCCCAAGCACGCTGCCTAGGGGTCACACTCGACTCCTCTCTCACATTGGCCCCTCACATTCAAAACATTTCTAAAACTTGTCGCTTTTTCCTCCGCAATATCACAAAGATACGCCCTTTCCTCTCTTGCTCGACTGCTAAAACTCTGACTCAGGCCCTCATTCTCTCCCGTCTTGATTACTGTAACCTCCTGCTGTCCGGCCTTCCTGCCTCTCACCTGTCTCCCCTACAATCTATCCTAAATGCTGCTGCCAGAATCACTCTACTCTTTCCTCGATCTGTCTCAGCATCTCCCCTTCTGAAATCCCTCTCCTGGCTTCCAATCAAATCCCGCATCTCACACTCCATTCTTCTCCTCACTTTTAAAGCTTTACACTCTTCTGCCCCTCCTTACATCTCAGCCCTAATTTCTCGCTATGCACCACCCCGACTCTTGCGTTCTGCTCAAGGATGTCTTCTTTCTACCCCCTTTTTATCTAAAGCCCTCTCCCGCCTTAAACCTTTTTCACTGACTGCCCCACACCTCTGGAATGCCCTTCCCCTCAGTACCCGACTAGCACCCTCTCTATCCACCTTTAAGACCCACCTTAAGACACACTTGCTTAAAGAAGCATACGAATAGCACTGTGAACATTCTGAACACATGATACATAAAGCTTGGCCCCCTGCAGACACACTTACCAGAACTCCCTCCTACTGTCTCTGTACGTTCTCCCTACCTACCAATTAGATTGTAAGCTCCTCGGGGCAGGGACTCCTCTTCCTTAATGTTATGTTTGTCTAAAGCACTTATTCCCATGATCTGTTATTTATAGTATCTGTATTTATTCGATTACCACATGTATTACTACTGTGAAGCGCTATGTACATTAATGGCGCTATATAAATAAAGACATACAATACAATACAATATGTGCATACTGTACTTAAAACCTACTAAATAGAATACTACAAATATATACTGTAGTAAGCACATTGAGTCTAATATATAAATATTAAAATATTGGTCAATTGTGATTCCTATGTGCTCAATAAAACTTTCCATATTTAAGTAATAATCCCCGAAGAACAGGGCATTCCTGGCCAATAATGCCCTGGCTGGAAGAGTTAAAGGCCCGAGTCGAAGCCAAGGGACTTTAACCCAGCCAGGGCATTATTGGCCAGTAATGCCCTGTTCTGAGGGGATTATTACTATTATAGGCTAAATGTAGGCTTATTTAATAAATAATAGACACTTTTGTATAGTTAAATAGATTTTTTTATTAAAATAAAATGGTAAATACATGAAACCACCTCTATATACGCTTACACTGCAGCTATCTATATCCACACACTGCCGCCCCCTCTGTGTACACACACACACACCACACACACACACACACACACACACACACACACACACACACACACACACACACACACACACACACACACACACACACACACACACACAGCAGCTCAACACACACAAACTGCTGCTACGCACATACACACACACACACACACACACACACACACACACACACACACACACACACACACACACACACACACACACGAGCTCTAGACACATAACACAGCACCTCCTCTACACTCAGAACACAGCACCTCTACACACACAACACTGCACCTCTACACACACAACACAGCAGCTCTACACACATATGCTACACCCATAAACACTGCTACTGACACACACACACACATACTGGAGCATTATACACACACACACACACACACACAGTAGCTCGATACACACACATCAGCTCTACACACACACAAACTGCTGCTACACATACAACAACAGCACAACACACACACACACACTGCAGCCACACAAAAAAATGCAGCCACTTACCAAACTTTGCACTCTCCCCCCCACCTCTACACACAACACAGCACTACACAGCACCCCTACACACACCCCACACACACACCACACTGCACCTCTATGCACAACACAGCACATCTACACACACAACATACACACACACACACCACTGCACCTCTTTACACAGCACCTCTACACACACAAACTGCTGCTACACACACATGCTACACCCATAAACACTGCTGCTGACACTGACACACACACACAATGGAGCTCTATACACACACACAGCACCTCTACATAGATATACAACACAACAGCACAGCACACTCACACACAAACTGCAGCCACAAAGAAACTACAGACAGACACTTACTTCTTTGCAGACTTCCCCCCCCCCCCCAAATCAACTGAATCTGCTCAGAAAATATGTCAGCTCAGGGGGGGGGGGAGGAGTAAACCCGTGGCTGATACGTCCTGACCAATCCCCTGCCCTGCACCAGAGCTGTTACTTCACGCAAACCAATCCCCTGCCCTGTCTCAGCTGTTCTGAAAGCCGATTGGCTGGAAATAAACACATTGAAAACTGCACTTTGCAAGCTGCTAAAATTTCGGGCATTACTGATTGGATAATGCCCGGAATTTTAACCAATCAGAGAGCAGGGTTTTCAATAATGCCCTGAATTTTACTGCTTTAGCCTATAATTTAAGTTAATGTCTCATGCTAACAGTAACTTCAAAGCTCACTAACGCTGTGTTAAATCCAGATTTCATTGAGGTAAGGGGAACGGGGGAGAGAGGATGGGTAAGCCCTGCTCAGCTGGTGACTATAGGAGGGGAGACTAGGAGTGGTGCTATCTGGGATAGAAGGATACATAGAAATAGGAAAACAGAGATCCCTACTGATGCATTCACTATAGACCAAAAATAATAAAGTTTTAATACATATCTAGAAAACAGAAAAAATACAAGCTAATTAAAACCTAAGGTATAGCGCATGTTTGACAAACATAGGAGAGTAAATTCTCACTAAATGCTGAGGAAAACCCTGTTAAACCAAATAAATAACACTCGAATATCCATATAAGGCATCAAGATAGCATACGGTGTTAATGGTAACCATTAATGGAAATCCAGATTTCAGCCATAAAGAGCCCTTGCATTACTATAATGGATGTTAGGGCTATGATATGCAAAAGAGGTATTCCTCTAATAAAGTTTAAAGTCTTTGTTGAACCCAAGTTATATGGTTTTTAATCATTTATTTCAAATGAGACCATGTTATGATCACTGCTACCCAAATGTTCCCGGACTTCAATATTTGTTACTACTTCTACATTGTTTGATATTACCTTTCATTGTAAGTGTAACGGGTATTCCCCCACCCAATCGCATATAGAGTGTATGTGAGGGGAGACCTATATGTTACCAGGTGTGGTGCAGTATACCTGCCAGTCTCACAGGAGGTCTGAGCCTCCGCTAGTGAGAGCCTGGGGTGCTTCTCTGGAACGTTTCTTCGGTCAGCGCCTCCACCTATGTAGGATTCTAGGAGTGTAGAATGTTCCCTACACAGGACCCACATATAGTAACCACATACACAGGAGTATAAGTATAACCGTTTACTATATGCAGAATCAAACATAACACAATACACATAGCAATAATAGCAACACAGCCGTGTCACCCTCTGCCACTAGCTGGCAGCTATAACCTTGCCCCTTACTCCTCTCCAACACCATGTACCCAGAGTCCCACGAGTCCTCTAAGAAACCCAAGACCTAGAGGCGGGATCAGCGCCTGATGTACCGGTAGGTTGGTGCACTTAAAACACGATACCTGTCCCAGTGCTTGGGCACCTGGGGCTGCAGACACTTCACAAAGGATCCGCCGCTCTGCGATCTCCACAGCGATGTCCTGTAACTCTGCCTGGCGGTTGGTGGCTCCCGCATGGAGTGATCCACCTTTAGAAAGTCTCTTATCTCTGCAGCCGCAGAGAATGATTCCTTGTACACTGGCCCTTCTTGTCAGAGCACACAGCACTGTAGCTGTGTCACTGACTGAACTGACTGCTAACAGGGCAAAGTCCCTACCTAAGGGGCCTTCCCTAAAGCAGTCACAAGCTGAAGGGGAGTGGGGTCTAGTTGGGGCCTAAGGGGAGACTTCTGGCCTAGTGCAGGAGGCTACTTTCCTCCCTGCACACACACACACCCTCCCCTCTCTGTGTCCCAGCTCCTAACTGACAATCCCTGTCTGCACAGAACATTGTATCTTCTTTGCAGCATGAAAATCTGTCAGCCTTAGCGGCTGTCTGACTGCATGTGACAGGGATCATAGGGCAGTCCCCAGAGGCTGCTGGGTATCGTAGTCCACTCAGGACCTCTTCTCTGAAGCTGTAATAGCCACCGCTACTCTTAACTGAGCATGCACAACTTCCAAAAGCTCCTTCACACATGTAAAGCCACCTCTATGCTTACCAACCTCTGTGCATTGCACTGTACAGGCGCGAACTCCCGCGCCAACCTCAACATGGCCGCCGCGACTGCTCTGCTTACGCGCAAGCCTCCGCACATGCGCGAACACATTAAACATAGCGGCATCCTGCTGCAGCTGCCACCGTGAGCCCATGGGGAACGCGCCCGCCCTGCAGCAGCACACACACAAGGGGGAAAAAAACCGGCAGACAGGGGACCTGAGGGACCCTGGCTACAATCTCCCCCTGGTGGAAATACCAACGTCCCCGCTTGGAGGACAGCGTCACACAGCACAATAAAGTTATATAATGAAAATGCAGTGCATAGTATATACAACTTATCACAGGTGCTTTAACGTCATTGGTACATGGCATATCACACACAGTAATACTCGAGGCCAGCTGAGTTAGCTGTTTGCTGAGACCAATTGTGGGGTGCCCCTAACTGATAATGTGGGGGTACCTCACTTTGACCTTTGTGAGCCTCCGCCTGTGTAGTCTCCATTACCGACACTGGAGTCTCTGTAGACTCTTTGAGATTATGGTCATGTGCAACAGTCACTGGTTCCATACTACTTCCTCCCCCTGGTGGAAGGAATAGCACAGTGTCTCTTGGCCAGACCTTTACCCGGCCATCCGCGGCAGGAATGCGGTAGGCGAGGTGGTCTTGACCTTTTCCGCGGTCCACCACATGGCGGACAGAGCGCTCCATGTTGCGCTTAGAGGAGGCAAATTTCAATGGGGCATTCACAACACAGTCCTTGTCCCCAAGCACTTGGGAGGCTTCCACTGGGAAGCGAGCCATTAGCAATGTCTCTGTACTCAAAGTCTCTGTTACAGTACATCCTACAGGGGGTAAAGTGTTGATACCTTACCACTGCGGTGATTCACGGTGGCCAGCAGGTCATCAGGAATGCTGACATTTACCACCTCGGCTGTCTTGGGACCTGTCCCCGGCACTTCTGGGGCAGTCCACTCACTTTCTGGAAACTCAGGAGCGTTGGATCCCAGTCCTGGGACCAATTGGGATGGAGCGCATGGGCTCACACTCAGTTCAGTTATGGTAGCGGTTATGGTGTCATACGGGCCCACCGTCAGGTCATGAGCAGTCTCACCTCGGGCACACGGATGTCCAGCGACGTTCTGCTGCTCAGCATGAGCCTTAGTTGGGGCCTTTTCCACGGCCGCCTCCATCGGAGCCTGTGGGGAGTAAGGAGGTTCCTCACCACTCCTATGGCTTGCGATGGGTTCCTCGTCCTCCAGCCCCGTCTCCCATCCTCCAGTCCCGTCTCCGGATGTCCCTCCGACACACTGAGAGTCACCACGGTCGTGGGACTCTTCCGCGGCTACGGACGCACCAGCGCTTGCTGCCGAGGAATGTCGATGTGCAGCGGGCCCAAGTCACAGGTAAGCCGCTCTGCCTCTGCCGCACTGCTGTAGTGGCCCGCCGGTAGGCGCATCACCACTCATGGTTGGCTGCTGTCATCAGTAGACAAGGATGGGGGTAGGAACACCTCCGCAGGGGGACAGCGTTGGGGTGCCTCGCATTCACTGGCGGTAATCGGCATGAAGCGGTCCTGCTCCGGCGGTACCAGTGGTAGCGATCCCCATTCTCCCTGGGCAGTCATTTTACCCTTCGTTGATTCCGTCATCTGGGGTTCCGGTTTTGGAACCGAGTCTGGAACCGGATCCGGCGCCGTCTCTGTCATCGGGGCTTGGTACTCCTCAAGCGTAGGCAGAAAAGGGCTAGACACAAGATGGTTTGCTCCATTCACAAAGAAAATAGCTCCCCAAACAAGTTCTTTTCCCAGGAATACACAATCAGGGCCCAAACACCTCAAGCTGGTGATCCCGTCAGTGGATACTTCCCGGAACCCTTTAGGCAATGAATAATAGGCAAAGTCCATATCGCCTGTCCTCACTTTATGCAGACACGGGCACAAAAGAAATGGTTGACTTACTTTTCTCGCTCGCCATGCCCCTGGTAGCTGAGGTTGTGGTTTAATGCATCCTGTATCTTTCTTAGGGGGAACAGAAGTTGCTACTGGCAGTTCACTGTGCTCACTCCCCCTGCTGAAATTTAGAGGAGGGGCGGCTTTTTTTAAAGGGGTGTTTCTGGCTCTGCGCTGAGTCACTCACATTGCAGGGGAGGGGCTCTGATTTTTGCGCCAAACCCGGACAGATTGTTGCAACACTTTTCTGTCCAGGCTGGCAGTCAGCTCTCCTGATTTAGCGGGAGACGCCATTTTAGGGGTGACTCACTTTTGACAATCCCTGATGAGAAAACCTCCATTTTGTGCACAGTCCCTTTAACTACGCTATGGCTTTCTGCATATACTAGTTGATAGCTTTCTGGTGGGGCACCTGGGGCTAATAAAGTCCAAGGGCCATTTTCCCTACATAATTCCTGACCCGCCGCTATCCATAGGCTACTCCACTGGGCAGTGATGGCAAACCTTTGCTCCATCTGCTTCCACCCTTGACCTATGCCCAGGAGTTTCTTTAGGGTATCCCAAATTTCAATCCCATCCACATGACTGGGAACGTTCCCTACTACCACTACGTGACTAGGCAGTACTTTACACCAGCAGGCCCAAGAATGGACCTCATGGATTGAGGGTATGAACATGGTGGACAATTTGACACAAAAATAAAATAGGGCACACCAGGGCTGATCTCAGCAGCGCCTCCAAATGTAACAGGTATCCCCCCACCCAATCGCATATAGAGTGTATGTGAGGGGGAACCTATATGTTACCAGGTGTGGTGCAGTATACCTGTCAGGCTCACAGGAGGTCTGAGCCTCCGCTAGTGAGAGCCTGGGGTGCTTCTCTGGAATGTTTCTTCTGTCAGCGCCTCCACCTATGTAGGATTCTAGGAGTGTAGAATGTTCCCTACACAGGACCCACATATAGTAACCACATACACAGGAGTATAAGTATAACCGTTTACTATATGCAGAATCAAACATAACACAATACACATAGCAATAATAGCAACACAGCCGTGTCACCCTCTGCCACTAGCTGGCAGCTATAACCTTGCCCCTTACTCCTCCCCAAGACCGTGTAACCAGAGTCCCACGAGTCCTCTAAGAAACCCAAAACCTAGAGGCGGGATCTGCTTCGGCACCTGGGGCTGCAGACACTTCACAAAGGATCCGCCGCTCTGCGATCTCCACAGCGATGTCCTGTAACTCTGACTGGTGTGGGTGGCTCCCGCATGGAGTGATCCACCGTTAGAAAGTCTCTTATCTCTGCAGCCGCAGAGAATGATTCCTTGTACACTGGCCTTTCTTGTCAGAGCACACAGCACTGCAGCTGTGTCACTGACTGAACTGACTGCTAACAGGGCAAAGTCCCTACCTAAGGGACCTTCCCTAAAGCAGTCACAAGCTGAAGGGGAGTGGGGTCTAGCTGGGGCCTAAGGGGAGACTTCTGGCCTAGTGCAGGAGGCTACTTTCCTCCCTGCACACACACACACCCTCCCCTTTCTGTGTCCCAGCTCCTAACTGACAATCCCTGTCTGCACACAACATTGTATCTTCTTTGCAGCATGAGAATCTGTCAGCCTTAGCGGCTGTCTGACTGCATGTGACAGGGATCATAGGGCAGTCCCCAGAGGCTGCTGGGTATCGTAGTCCACTCAGGACCTCTTCTCTATTAGCGCCGCATGCACGATCTCTACTGCGCATGTCTGAAGCTGTAATAGCCGCCGATACTCTTAACTGAGCATGCGCAACTTCCAAAAGCTCCTTCACACATGTAATGGCCACCTCTATGCTTGCCAACCTCTGTGCATTACACTGCACAGGCACGAACTCCCGCGCCAACCCCAACATGGCCGCCGCGACTGCTCTGCTTACACGCAAGCCTCCGCACATGCGCGAACACATTAAACATGGCGGCGTCTTGCCGCAGTGCCACCGGGAGCCCCCGGGAACGCGCACGCCCCGCTGCAGCACACGCGCAAGGGGGAAAGAAACTGGCAGACAGGGGGACCTGAGGGACCCTGGCTACATAAGGAAGCAGGTTTTGGGGATGTTATCACAGCAACATCGACATGTTTGCATGTTCCAACAGAACGGTATGAATTTTGTGAAAAACGGTTTTCAGTAAGATATATTGCTTAGTAAATACCATTTGGTATAAAAATGACATACCACACAAGTTAGAATTTGTTTTTCAAGAGATATGCCTGTGCGATTTCACTCCAGTCTTTAAGAGCTGCGCAGAGAGAAACTGTATCTCCTTTCACAGCACTTACAGGCGATCACACTGCTTTTATTTAAATTTTATTAACATAGTATTGACGCAAGGAGTCTCCAGAGCTGAACCATATTAATTTGAGGTCCAGGGACCCCCTGGTTCCCAGGTACAGGCCTCTGTATCAGGTGCTGTTATCTCTGGGGTTTGTACCTCTGGAAGGAGGGGGTCCCTGTACTTGAAATGAATGTGGTTCAGGTCAAGAGACCCCTTGCTTCAATACTGTGTAATTAAAATTAAAATACACCTTTATTACCTGAGTAGCTAACCGTGAAGGTAATGAAGGGGTTACATAAATGTACTTGGTTTGTTGGTGGTAGAGGGGGTTGGTAAAGGTTATTGTTGCCCCAGAGTGGGTGATTAGACCTGGATTGGTCACCCTAGAGAGCAATCTCCCAAGAGCACCGTCCCCCGTGCTTTGCAAGGGCTGCTCGGGCTATAGCTACGCCTCTGGTAAGAATACCACATCCAAGGATCAGCACCAACACCCCACATATATACTGGGACTAACCTATGAACTAACATAGTTAGTGTGAGATGGGCAGGGACATTATTTGTGATAAGGAAAAAGCTAAGGTAATAAAAAAATTCTTTGCCTCTGTATTTACCCCTGAGGAATCAATTGAAAAACTAGTGCCACAGGAGGATGCCACCACCTCTATATTAACAAACAATTGGCTAACTGAGGAAGAAGTTATTAGACGGCTTGATAACATTAAATTAAATAAAGCACCTGGCCCTGATGGGATGCACCTAAAAGTTCTAAAGGAGCTAAGTTCAGTAATAGCCAAACCAATACATTAATATTCAAGGATTCTATTTTCACAGGCTCAGTACCACAAGATTTGGTATAAAGCAGACGTGGTGCTTATATTTAACAAGGGAGCTAGATCACAGCCGGGAAATTACAGACTAGTAAGCCTCACATCAATAGTGGGGAAGCTACTTCAAGGTTTAGTACTGGATAATATTCAGGAATAGCTAATGGATAACAAAATTATTAGTAACAGTCAGCATAGAGTTTTGAAGGATAGGTCGTTCCAAACTAACCTTATTTTTTTTTGGAGGAGGAGGTAAGTAGGAATTTAGACAAGGGTAATGCAGTTGATGTTATCTACTTAGCTTTTGCCAGGTAAATGGCATAAGAGGTTCAATACAGATAAATGCAAGATTATGCATTTGGGAAACAAGAATAAACAGGCGACTTACGTACAAATTAAATGGGGCTAAATTAGGTCAATCCTTGATGGAGAAGGATTGCGGAGTGCTTGTAGATAGCAGACTTAACACTAGTGCCCAATTTCACGCAATACTTGAGCTGAAAGGGCACATAAGATTTTATCTTGCCTTAAACAAGGAATGGATCGAAGAGAAGTAAGCATAATTATTCAACTGTATAAAGCATTAGTAAGTCCACAACTTGAATACAGACTACAGTTTTGAGCACCACTTCATAAAAAAGATATTGTTGAACGAACAATTACACAGAGAAGAGCAACCACATTAATAAAGGAGATAGAAAATCTGATTTATGAAGAGAGACTACCGTAGCTCATTTAGATGTATTCACATTAGAAAAGAGGCATCTAATATTTTGAGCATTTAAAGATCCCTATATTACCAAAGTCAGAGAAAGGGGTGTGTTACCACCCCCCTCCCTAGCTAGAAGCCCACTGATAGATGCCCTCCAGGGCTATTAAAACATAACATTTATTGAGTTAGATTAAAAAAGGTCTACACATAAGTAGTGATCATAAATCGTGAGATAAATTGTGATGTGAGTTAAAATAAATAGGAGTAGGTCTGGTACTGGGGAAGCTGACTATCAGGTGTATAGCCCTAATGTCGAATAATACAATCTTAGACAACTATTAGAATATGGTTGGCAATAAATACACCTATAGAACCTAACTATATGTAGAGCAACTGATCCTAGCAAGTGATATGAGTCTACATGTGGCTGCTGGGTCATTTAACGCTATGCTTTGCTGACAGGTGTGCTGGATATTATCTACACTTATTGTGTGTAGAGTTGTTAACAACTTTCAGATCCAGACACACTACATGTCCTAGGATACCTGCAGGTTAATTATCCTTGCATATAATCCATCACTTAGCTGTGTGTGATGTAATAGTTGTCACCACAATAGTAGCATTCATTTCCTTGCTGTACTAGCACTGTATGATAGCTATGTTGCATTCTCACCTTTGTCATTTATACTATTTATGTATTTTAGTGAAGAGTTGACTGCCATTAAGCTTTTTTTCTTTGCTGACAATGCACTGATATTGGTTTTGAATTCCATCTCATATATTGTGAACATTACATCAACTATTTGCTATTCCTATACCACTGTGCTTAGTGTGTTGATGTTACCCTACACAGGTTCAATCCACATACCACCAACCAAGGATTGTGCTGAGCTGACCCGCATCACTGTAGACTATCATCATTGAGTTGCTAGGAGTAAAATTATGCAGTGAGGTTGGAGCTGTGCCATGGTTAGCATGGCTTTTATATCTAGCTTAGCCCCCACCGTATGGATACCTTGTTGCCACTAGTTATCATATCTTTGCGGGTTGCTCTACATTTTGCAATCATTGGTTGATTACTAGGTATGCTGTGTTAGTGCTAACATTTCACCACACAACCAGCACATCATAACCAATATATATCAAGTAGCCGATTAGTTGCTCTACATATAGTTAGGTTCTATAGGTGAATTTATTGCCAATCATATTCTAATAGTTGTCTAAGATTGTATTATTCGACATTAGGGCTATTCACCTGATAGTCAGCTTCCCCAGTACCAGACCTACTCCTATTTATTTTAACTCACATCACAATTTAGTTCACAATTTATGATCACTACTTATGTGTAGACCTTTTTTAATCTAACTCAATAAATGTTATGTTTTAATAGCCCTGGAATGCATCAATCAGTGGGCTTCTAGCTAGGGAGGGGGGTGGTAACACACCCCTTTCTCTGACTTTGGTAATATAGTTACATTCAGCCCATCTGATGCACCCAATGCCAATCTAGGCATTTTTAGGGCGACACCCATATTTTCAGATTACATTATCTTCACTTAGTGAGCAGTATATACCGTCTGTGTTTTTGGTATTTAAAGATCCCTGCATTAACAGATATAAGATGTTTTTATGCTTTTTTATTTGATATGTTTAACTAATATTCTTTTATATTTATATAAATACATTTTGTATTTTATATATATTTTATGCCATCTGTTTATCATTTGCTGCACTTCTTATTGTTCAATCTAAATTCAGCCATCTTTTACCATTTCCGTTTATAATGATACATCTATTTAAATAAATTGTCAAGAGTCCCTTGTTTTCTATTCACAATATTTATATTTATATCTTCCTTTGTAATATATTACATTTCCTACTGCAATTTAAATGTAGACATCCGTATTCTCTTTAGTCTATATTGCTACATAAATAATGGTTTTCCCATAAATCAGTATAAAAAAAGGCATTTACCTGTACTTTATTCATATTTGATATTGTACAGTCACTCTCCCATTACTATTTACTTTAGGTTTAATTATGTGTATCATAGCATTATGACATTTATAGCTTTACAATTGCCTTTTATTGGTTTAAGCTGCTACAGTATCATTATCTATACTGTTAAAAGTTTCTTGGTTTCTTTTATGAAATTGTTGTATTACCTCTTCCATCTATTTCCAGTTGAGAGTTGAACACTTAGTCAAAAAAAAGTTTAAAGTTGAGCTAAAATGCATGGTTTTCATTATATTACTTTGAACATACTTGATTGTGATCAGAGGGCAACTAAAAAGCAGATAAACCACTGACGATTTAGCTTCCTAATTACCCCTGATAAAGCCGGAAGAGTATGCATAGGGTGGCCAGATTGGAACCAAGCCTTGTTCTTGGAATACCTAAAGTGAGGGCACGCCATCCCTGAGCAGGGATGCCACAACACCACAAGCAGCTGCAACCTGTGGTGGAAATGCTATAGGGAACGCTGAAGGCTACATGCATTACAGTTAGGGGCCTATGCAGAGAGCAGCGCAATTTCGAAATTCGCCATTTTTTGGAGAAAATCGCGCAGAAAACAGCAGAAAATGGCGAGTTCCGAAAAACGCGCCAATTTTTCTTTTCTATTTGTAAAACTCGCCTCGCGGCTGGCGAGAACCTCAATCTCGCCAGTTTTAAAAATATCCTAATGCAGAGAGCCGCGAACGGCATCTAGCGGCTGTTCGCGCCAATAAAATGGTGCGATTGTCTCCTTTTTGCCTCGCCAGAAAAAATTGGCAAGAAGCTGCCGCTCGCGGCCATTGCAATGGGAAAAAAAAGGCGCGAATTTGTTTTTACACGTTTCTGAAGCGCACATCTCGCCTATTTAAACTCGCCACACGCATCCATGTTAAACATAGCAGAATTCGCACTTTTCTGCATATGGAGAATAAAACTCTCCAAAAAAGCTACTTTTTACTAAATTCGCCATTTTTAAAATTCGCTGCTCTCTGCATAGGCCCCTAAGTCGGGAGATGAACAACCAATAAACTGGAATTTCAAGCACGCTTATCATGCTGGTTAAAAGAAGCATGTTTGTACTGTAAGTGCACATCAGTTTTAATATTGTTAATTATATTACATTTTATTACATTAATTTAGGGTGGGTTTTTTTTCTCGGATACATTCAACATTTCCTGTGGTAAAAGAACCACATATAACGAGCTGCACCAGCACCCAACATATTACCTGGAACTAACCTATAGACTACTATTTATATATATAAAGCAAACCAATAAACAAATAAACAAAGATAATATTGGTATAAAGGGGTTATTATACAGGTACTTAGTTATGTTACTCCAAATAGTAGTCTATAGGTTAGTTCCAGGTAATAGGTATATATATGTATATATATATACAGTAGCGACAAAGCTTATTCTAACACGGCTGGAGCCGCAACCCGGTTTGTCATTTTTTTTCCGCAGCGTGCCGCGGGAGCTTTGGTTAAGGGAGATGTGGGGATGGCGGTAGGGGGCCCGGGGAACCCGGTGGACCCGGAGAAGCAGAGGGGAGAGGCATTGATCAGAGGACCGATCTGAGAGGCTCCAGCTGGCGCATGGGAAAATTCGGCACCAGCCCGGAATCTGCCGCAGGACAAACCGGGTAAGTATAAGAATAAGCTTGGTCGCTGCTGTATATATATATTACACTATGGGCCGTGCACTTTCTTCCTTTTTCTTATACTGTATATGTATAGAGGAGAAAGAGAAGAGAGCCCACGCCTCATAGCATAAAAAAGTACATTTATTGATGGGGAAGGAGGGGGAGGGAAATAAAATCACTCACAAAGGGTAAATTTAAAATAAGCAATTTGTGAATAATATCACCGCCAATCTGGTCAATCTGCGTCTGAAGTCCACAGTTCAAATCTCCCTCAGTAGTGTAGAAGGGCAGTGGTCAGCTGAGCAACCTGGAGGTACCTAGATGACATCACCGTCTTTGGAAAAACGTTAGAAGAGCATGAAACGTCTTGCGAAAGAAGGACTAAAACTGTCACTTGATAAATGTCGGTCCTGTCGAACATCAGAGACCTACGTGGGGCATATAGTGTCAGCTGAAGGAATAGCTACAGATCCGGCCAAGGTAGAAGCTGTGGTGAATTGGCTGCGGCCAGACAATGTCATGAACTGTGCTTTTTACTCGGTTTCTGTGGGTATTATCGTCGTTTTGTGGAAGGGTACTCACGCCGGGCCAAACCCCTCAACAATCTTCTGAAAATATACCCGAGGATACAGACCGTAAATCCACATCGGCCCGACAGTCATTTGGTGATAAGTGGACACCGGAATGTGAACAGGCCTTCCTGGGCCTAAAAAGGAGCCTGACAGCGACCCCACTGCTCGCATACGCAGACCCAGAACAACCCTACGTTCTACATGTGGACGCTAGTCTCAGTGGACTAGGCGCGGTACTGCACCGAAACATTCTTCGTAGCCTACATCAGTCGCAGCCTGACTCCCAGTGAACAAAACTATCCGGTACATAAGTTGGAGTTTCTGGCTCTAAAATGGGCCGTCGTGGGCAAACTCCACGATTACTGTATCTCGATGGAAAATACTGAATAGTCCAGCACTCCCTATATAAAGAAATCAGATCAATGGTATAGAACCAAAAAGGTAAGTTTTAATATATGCACAAATGAATCAAAAAAAGCATACAATACCACACATGGAAAACTACAATAACATTTCATTAGTGTGAGGGCTGTTTATCGTTATTGTATTGCATTGTATCTCTATGGAGTTGCTTTTGAAGTAAGGACAGACACTAATCCTCTCAATTACATCATGACCTCAGCCAAGCTGGATGCGTCTGGACATCGATGGCTGGCCGCACTATCCAATTATAAATTCACACTGAAATATAAACCAGGCCCCCTGAATGTTGGAGCTGATGCCCTGTCTAGAAGGCCTGGACTAAGCGCCACTCCAGATGTCGACCAATGGGAAGAGATTCCAGGGCCTGGATTGAGAGCTATGTGCTGTACCGCGGCCATTATTGACGACCGAGTAGCATTTTCCGAATTAAGAGTTGCGGATTTCCTAGGGTGTCAGTCCAAAGCTGTCCCCGCCATGTACTGTGATCCCAGTGGAATGCACATCCCGTCAGATAAGATTATATCCTGTGTGACAAACGGCTTACTCCGGGGCTCCGTCGTTTGTCCGGGACTGTTTAGAACACGGTCTTTTAGGGTAGGTTAAATGATGAGGCGTCACGTACTGTTCCTTTAAACAGGCTATGCCTGGTTTATTCAGTCCCAGGCACTGAGACTGCCACAGTGCATACAACAGAAAACAGATCAAAACAAAAGCTGCTCACCTGAGCGATAACTTAACTTAAATATCCCTGACTCAGGGTTGGAAGTGGCTTTTCCACTTCCAACATCAAAACACGGTACTTTTGCAGTCTTACACAAATGAACAGAAAGATTGAACCTGTTTGGGGAAGAGGCTTCTCCCCTCTGTAGTTCAGCAGCCTTCCAGCCTCCTGGCTCTTGTGGGGAGACCAGAGCAAACAGGAAATCAGTCTTTCATACCTGATTCCTAATTAGCATGACAGGTGACAGAAATCAGGCAGCAGACAAACTCTGGTCTGGATCTCTCATCCCTCAGTTCCAGCGCTTGCCAAACTGTGGGATGGAGTGTATGTATTATAAGGCTGCACTCCCAGGCCAAACAGGATAGAAACTGTCTAGTATCCTGGGAGCCCTATATACGGAATTTATTACCATCCCCTGGTTTCTGTCACATATCCTCCCCCCCAGCTCAGACCTCGAGGGATGAGCGACCATGGATATTAGGGAGTGCATCCTTGACAACCCGTCAGCATTGCCATGTTTGTGCCCTGACCTGTGTTCCACAGAAAATTTAAAGGGTTGTAGGCTTAGGAACCACCTGGTCACTCTAGCATTCTTTTCCCTGTTTTGACACATCCAGGTAAGGGGTGCATGATCTGTGACCAACCGGAATTTTCTCCCCAACAGGTAGTATTTGAGCGTCTCTACAGCCCACTTTATTGCGAGACACTCTTTCTCTACTATGGAGTAATTTTTCTCCTGGGGATTTAGTTTCCTACTTAAATAAAGGATGGGGTGCTCCTCACCTTGAGACTCCTGGGAGAGTACTGCCCCCAGCCCTACCTCAGATGCGTCGGTTTGGACTACGAACTCTTTGGAGAAGTCAGGTGTGACCAACACTGGTTGGGCACAGAGAGCTTCTTTCAGGCTTCTAAAGGCCTGTTCGGTTTCGGGGGACCACTTTACCATTAGCGGTCCTCTTGCTTTTGTGAGGTCAGTTAGTGGGGTTGCCTTAGTTGCAAAATTGGGAATAAACCTTCTATAGTACCCAATTAACCCCAAAAAGGTCCTTACTTGTTTTTTTGTAACTGGCCTTGGCCAATTTTGTATCGCCTCCACTTTGAGTGTTTGGGGTTTGAGTAAACCTCTGCCAATAGAATATCCCAGATACTTGGCCTCCTCCAGACCAATAGTGCATTTAGCGGGGTTAGCAGTTAGTCCAGCAGACCGGACTGCGTCAAGCACAGCTTGGACCTTTGGAAGGTGGGATTGCCAATCTTCACTATGGATTACCACATCATCCAGGTAGGCGGCAGCATACCGAGCATGTGGTTTTAAAATTTTATCCATCATTCTTTGGAATGTGGCGGGAGCTCCATGTAAGCCAAAAGGCAACACCTTATACTGAAAGAGGCCGTCTGGGGTTGAGAAGGCTGTCTTTTCTTTTGCCCTTTCTGTAAGGGGAACCTGCCAGTACCCTTTTGTTAGGTCTAGGGTTGTGAGATATCGGGCTTTGCCCAGTCTCTCTACAAGTTCATCTACCCTGGGCATAGGATAAGTATCAAATTTTGACACCGCGTTTAGTTTCCGGTAGTCATTACAAAACCTTGTTGTACCATCTGGCTTTGGGACTAAGACTATAGGGCTGTTCCACCCACTTTGGGATTCCTCAATTACACCTAGTTTTAGCATTTTTTTAACCTCTAAACTTATAGCCTTTCTTTTGGCCTCTGGGATTCGGTACGGTTTAAGGTTAACTCGGACCCCCGGTTCAGAGACTAGGTCATGTTCAATTACGCTAGTTCTACCTGGCCGTATAGAGAAGATTTCTTTGTTTCTTTTCACTAAATTCTGAACCTCTCGTTTCTGATGAACAGACAGGGTTTCAGCTATGCTAACCTCTGGGTCAGTTTCTTGATTCTCTGACGGACCTGGGGGTACTAGGGTTAACAAGACTTCTCTATCTTTCCAGGGCTTGAGTAGGTTTATATGGTAAATTTGCTCAGGTTTCCTCCTACCTGGCTGTCTTACCTTATAATTTACTTCTCCCACTCTTTCCAAGACCTCATATGGCCCATGCCATTTAGCAAGGAATTTACTCTCCACGGTGGGAACCAGAACTAGTACCCTATCACCTGGAGAAAAAATTCTGACCCTAGCACCCTTATTATATGTATTCCTCTGTGCTTCTTGAGCTTTCTCCATGTGTTCCCTCACTATGGGTAGGACTGCAGCAATGCGGTCCTGCATCTGGGCAACATGCTCTATTACACTTCTGTAAGGGGTAACCTCGTGTTCCCAAGTCTCTTTGGCTATATCCAGTAAGCCCCTTGGGTGTCGGCCATACAATAGTTCAAACGGGGAGAAGCCTGTGGATGATTGGGGAACTTCCCTAATGGCAAATAACAGGTACGGTAACAAACAATCCCAGTTTTTCCCATCTTTATCAACCGCCCGCCGTAACATGCTCTTTAAGGTTTTATTGAACCTTTCCACTAAACCATCTGTTTGTGGATGATAGACTGAGGTTCTGAGATGCTTGATTTTTAGGAGTTTACATAGCTCTTTCGTTACTTGGGACATAAATGGTGTTCCCTGGTCAGATAGAATCTCTTTAGGAATCCCGACCCGGGAAAACAGAACTACTAACTCTTTTGCTATGTTTTTAGCTGAGGTGCTACGTAGGGGAACTGCCTCCGGATATCGGGTGGCATAATCTAATATTACCAATATATGCTGATGTCCCCTAGCAGACTTTATTAGGGGTCCTACTAAATCCATAGCAATCCGGTCAAATGGTACCTCTATTATGGGAAGGGGTACTAATGGGCTGCGGTACGCCTTGAACGGGGCGGTGATCTGACATTCTGGGCATGAGGAACAATAATTCGTAATTTCTGCCAGAACCCCAGGCCAATAGAAGCTTCGGAGAACCTTTTCTTTTGTCTTTTCCACCCCTAGGTGTCCCCCCAATGGATGACTATGTGCGAGGTGTAATACTACGTTACGGAATGTCCGTGGTACCAACAATTGTTTAGTTGTAACTGATTTCCTTTTATCAACCCGATATACTAGGTCGTTCTCTACCTCGAAGTAGGGGTAAGCAAGTGACCTATCTGGTTGGCCAGGAGTACTATTCTGGTCCCGTATATTTCCCCTTGCTACCGCTAATGTGGGGTCCTCCCACTGGGCCTTCTTAAAACTCCCAGGACTGACCTCTAGGTCAGCGAGGGTCTTATCCGGTTCTGGGGTGGTAAGTGTCTGCTCAACATCTTGATTTGGGGTATTCCCTACCAAAGTAGTGATGGGGAAGGGAATTTTACAGCACTCCTCCTTTTCCCCCTTCTTATTTGGGCCCTCGTCAACCTCCATTTCTGAAAAAGGGAAAGGATTTGTTTCTTCTAATACTTCGTTATGGTCCGCTATTGAACTCTGGGCGCTATTCTGAGCGGGGGACCACATTTTTAGAAAATGGGGAAAGTCGGTCCCTATTAACACATCATGTGCCAGTTTGGGTACAATACCCACCTTGAAATCTAAAGAACCAAACTCTGTTTCAAAAAAAACATCAACAGTGGAATATTCATGATTATCCCCATGTATACAACAAATTGCCACTCTTTGTGAACTGTTTCCCTGTTTCTTCTTAATGGGCAAGAGGTATTCGGACACTAGTGTGACCATGCTCCCAGAGTCAAGAAGTGCCCGAACCCTCTTACCATTAACCTTTACAAATGCCCACAGATGGTTATTCAAGGGGTCCTCTGGGCTAGGGCCCATACATTGGGACAACAGCGAATAAGGTTCCACGCTGTTGCATTGCATGGGCTCATCATTTAGTGGGCAGATTTTTGCTGTGTGGCCCCTCTCGTGACAATTTACACATTTAGGTACATAGTCTGTGTCCCACTTAGAGCCTTTTCCCGGCTCCCCATGTTGGCTATTGCCCTTAGTGTGCGAACCACTGTTGCTGGTGCTGCGTGAAGGTGGTCGCCGCTCTTCAGCGCCCCTTAACCCCGGTACCCTTTTACCGTCTCTGGAAGAGTCCTGGAACCTCGGGTAGTGGGGTTGCTCCACGACTGTGGGTTGCGGGTGCTCTTCTGCTGCATTGTACCTTTCTACGAGGGCCACAAGCTCATCCGCATTGTGGGGGTCACTCCGACTGACCCAACGGCGTAAGGCAGAGGGAAGTTTCCTCAAGAACTGGTCCATGACCAACCGTTCCACGATGTGGCTGGCTGAGTTGATCTCGGGTTGTAGCCACTTCCGGGCGAGGTGGATTAGGTCATACATCTGGCTTCGGGTGGCTTTATCCATCGTGAAGGACCATGCGTGAAACCTTTGGGCGCGAACAGCCGTGGTTACGCCGAGGCGGGCGAGGATCTCGAACTTCAATTTTGCATAGACGTTAGCTTCGGCTGGCTCTAGATCAAAGTAAGCCTTCTGGGGTTCGCCGCTTAGGAAGGGTGCGATTAGACCAGCCCACTCAGCTTCTGGCCATCCCTCTCTCTGTGCCGTGCGTTCAAACGTGAGAAGATAGGCTTCCACATCATCCGAGGGTCCCATCTTCTGAAGGTAGTGGCTTGCCCTGGTCATTTTCGGAACTGGGGCTGCCGCTGCCAGTGGAAGGTTACTGATAGTCCCCCTCAGGATCTCGAGTTCCTGCTGAAAGCCCTGAGCGAACCGCTGTTGCTCCTCTCTCAGCAAGCGGTTTGTCTCTTGCTGGTTTGCATTCGCGTTTTGCAGGGCTTCATTCGTCTGTTGCTGGTTTGCATTCGCCTGTTGCTGGTTGGCATTCGCCTGTTGCTGGTTGGCATTAATCTCTTGCTGGGCTATTAGCAGCTGTTGCTGGGCTGCATTCGTCTGCTGCTGGTTTGCATTAGTTTCTTGCTGGGCTATTAACAGCTGTTGCTGGGTTTCATTTGCGTCTTTCTGGGCAGCGACATTGCGTACCAGCGCACCCACCACGTCTTCCATCTTGTTTGCAGAGGATGAAAAAAACTTTTTTTTTTTTTTTTTTTTTTTCAAAGTTCTTCAACCCGCAGACCCCTTAGTGTTCTGCCCGCATTCTCCACCATATGTGACAAACGGCTTACTCCGGGGCTCCGTCGTTTGTCCGGGACTGTTTAGAACACGGTCTTTTAGGGTAGGTTAAATGATGAGGCGTCACGTACTGTTCCTTTAAACAGGCTATGCCTGGTTTATTCAGTCCCAGGCACTGAGACTGCCACAGTGCATACAACAGAAAACAGATCAAAACAAAAGCTGCTCACCTGAGCGATAACTTAACTTAAATATCCCTGACTCAGGGTTGGAAGTGGCTTTTCCACTTCCAACATCAAAACACGGTACTTTTGCAGTCTTACACAAATGAACAGAAAGATTGAACCTGTTTGGGGAAGAGGCTTCTCCCCTCTGTAGTTCAGCAGCCTTCCAGCCTCCTGGCTCTTGTGGGGAGACCAGAGCAAACAGGAAATCAGTCTTTCATACCTGATTCCTAATTAGCATGACAGGTGACAGAAATCAGGCAGCAGACAAACTCTGGTCTGGATCTCTCATCCCTCAGTTCCAGCGCTTGCCAAACTGTGGGATGGAGTGTATGTATTATAAGGCTGCACTCCCAGGCCAAACAGGATAGAAACTGTCTAGTATCCTGGGAGCCCTATATACGGAATTTATTACCATCCCCTGGTTTCTGTCACACCTGGTAAGACATGGTTCAATATCAGAGTCGCGACCCTGTAGCAGGTGTCAAATGCCGTGCTATTCAGAAAAACCAGCCTGCTCTGCTAAAGCTCGCTCCTAACAACGTAGTTGCCGTCCTTATGAGAGAAGCCGATACGTTCGAGATAAGCAATAGACTACTTTATATAGTGGTGTGATACCAAAATCACCCGAGCAGGCGACAACTGGTCCTCCCCAGGAACCTACAATATATGGTTCTGAGGGCGTTACATGATGAGCATGGACACCTTGGTATCGATAAGACCTTCAGACTAGTGCCAAAAATGCGTGAGGCAGTAGAGCGCCATTGTCGACAATTTGTCAGGTGCATTCAACGCAAGACCCTTCCGACCAGAGCAGCCCCCATGGGACATCTGAAGAGCTCAGGCCCTATAGACCTAGTGTGTATGGATTGTCTGTGTATTGAGCCCGACGCACGAGGAATATGTAATGTGTTGGTCATCACGGACCATTACACTAGATATGCTCAAGCCTTCCCGACTAAAGACCAGAAAGCCATTACAGTAGCCAAGATCCTCTGGGAAAAGTACTTTATGCATTATGGTCTACCCAATACGCTGCATTCTGACCAAGGCCGAGACTTTGAGAGCAACCTAATTTGGGAATTGCTGAAAATTCGGAACCAAGTCCCGAACCACCCCTTATCACCCCGAAGGTGATGCCTTACCCGAGCGATTTAATCAGACCTTGCTGGATATATTGGGCACATTAACTGGGACGCAGAAGACAGAGTGGAGTCGACATGTGGAAACTCTGGTACACGCGTACAATTGCACTTGCCATGAGTCCACTGGCTTTTCTCCCTATTTCCTTATGTTCGGTCGAGAAGCACGGCTGCCAGTGGATAGACATCTAAGAGTATCCACCGATGGAGTTCAAAATGCCAATCACTTCAAATACGTAAGGCGACTTCAAGAAAGCTTGCAACAAGCATATCAACAGGCTGAAAAGTCTACAGAAAAACTTAACGCTGGAAACAAAAAGCGTTATGACCACAAGGTCAAGCACCGTGAGATCCGTCCTGGTGATGCCGTACTCCTCCGCAACTTGGGAGTACCGGGAAAGAATAAATTAGCTGACCATTGGCGGGATGTGTTTATGAAGTGGAGTCACAGATGCCTGGCCTCCCGGTCTAATGCATCACCTGAAGGCCGGGTAAAGGTATGGCATAGAAATCATTTACTTCCCATTCCTCAAGTGGGAGAAGATGAACCTGAAATACAGGCTACTCCTCTGGATGGTGAGCTGAACTCCTCTGAGGTTGGTCAAGAGACTGTAACTGATACCACCTCTGAAGATCCTATGGAGGGACCCTCTCAAAGGGGCCCCTAAACGCAACGGGCATCTCCCGGAGGAGCTACGGGTAAAGGGCCCTGTAAATTCGTCCTATACTCCAAAGTTAGTATGGACCTTCCCCTTCAACTCGGAAGACCCTCTCGAGAGGCCATGACCCTCTAAGGTGCTGAATTGGAAAAGACAAGCGCTCGGAGGCTGAAGTAAACGAGTCGGACACAAGCTCAAATACTTCTTCCTACTTTATTCTTGGTTTACACAGTCAGTTTTATAGCCAAGCAAGCAAAACAAGTAGACGTGCAGAACTCACTTCCCATATTCTGGCATTAACTCCTTATCTACAGGTTACAATAGTCTGTCTCTTAACAGAAGTCATATATTCTGACTTTAGAATACTGAGAAACTAAAATGCTGAAATGCTGAGACAGGACATGAGAAATAACGTATGTGTCCAGACTTCCTGCCTTTACATCAGGAACTGCCACCTGACCACATTCCAGGCACTCAGCCAACATAGATGGGGCATATATGGGGCAAAGGTGAACAACAGAATGGCTATATGATTATTACAAGACAACTTAACTTTATAAATCGATATGGAGTACCCCCTATAAAATACACATTATCAGGCCCCGTAAACAAGCACCTACTAGGGTGACTCCATAGAGTCAGCCCCTGGATCCACAAAGCCTGTGTTTTGTGCCTTAGAGAGACTGTTCAGTGACATTACTCTCCTCAAGGGAAGAGACTGCGCCTCAGGACTATGTTAGTTACTCTCCCGAGGGAGTGACAGAAGAACAGCTCCGCCGGAGCCAAAGAGTTGGGCAGCCTCCAATAATTCTGACCTATGATCAGTTCGGGGCACCCCATTATGAGGCTCAGCAGTGGGCTCACAATAAAGTGAAGTCCGTCATTGTAATGTTCAGTGAAATGTACAATCTTATATAGAGCTGAAATTATGTGATAAGTTGTCTGTATGTGCTGTATTTTTATTATATAATCTATATATGAAGTTATGGTTGAGTTGTTGTTACGTTGTTCCAAGCGGGGTCGTTGGATTCCACAAGGGGGAGGATGTAGCCAGGTCCCCAGGTCTGTCCTTACCTCCGCTGCAGTGGGAGCGTTAGGCAGGTTGCCAGAGCGTGCAGGGAGCGCTACGGTTAGGGCGCCACCATTTTAAGGTTCGCGCATGTACAGTGGGCATGTTAGGCGGCGGCACATTCAGAGAGCTAGCACATGCAAGTTAGTTTCGTACTGTATGCATTTCAAGTGATAGGTACATGTACAAAGGCTCGAGAGTTGTTTTTTTATTACCCTAACAATAAGTTAAACTTGTGGTAGGTGGGTACAAAGCTTTGCAATTTATGCATTTGAGTACGAAAGAAAAATGCGGTACTATTCATTTTGTTACCCCCATATTGCGTGAGGTGCAAAACTCACTGAGGTACCATAATTGTATGTACATTCTCAAAAATAGTTGCACAATTTCACAAATGATCATACTGTATGTTTGCCTTTTTGCGACTTGCCATTATTCCATCATATTCCTGAAATAATTATTACCTTTCAGGGATCTATTTATTGGTCTATAAGCAGTGCAAAAAAGGCTTTTTCCACACTATAATAATCCTCCAAATGATTCTTGGTGAAAGGAAATATGTTTCATTTCTCAGTATGACAGATGTTTAAAGAAAGCACAGGAGGAAAAATAAGCAGCATTTGGATGAAATGTCACTACTGCAGATGGAAAAATGCTACTTGATATTATCTGTGAATCGAGGAGTGTAAATCTAATATAAGCTTTAAATTGCATGATGTTAAATAACAAGTAAAAAAAAACGCAGGAGATTAAAGAAATGACACACAAGAAGTTGTACTGAAGGCAAAGGGTTTAAACTTGATCAAAACCAGGAGATGGAAAAGTTATAAGAGAAAAACTGAGCAAGAATAATAACAAAAACACACAGGGGCCTATTATATAAGCCTTCATTAAAAAAAAAATCGCTGTGCCGTTTACGCCGCAAGTTTTTTGAGCGTCGCTATCATGGAATTCAGAAAGCCTTGATTACCTGTGAAAGCAAAATTCCCAAAACGGTCGAGTAGCCGGCGACGTGAAGATCGCCTCTCTCAAAAGGGCTCACGAGGCGATTTGTTCCAGCTGCACAGAGAGAGCCGCCTCACCCTGCGCATATCTCGCCAGCGATCGCAAGATTTTAATATAAATGTTAATACAAGTGTAGATGAGCAGGGGTTCTCGGAGCAGAACCATGTTGATTTCAGATCCGGGGATCCCCTGCTTCCCGAGATACAGGCCCTGTTAAGGGGTGCTGGTATTGCCTATGCATTTAAATGTCTCGCGTCACGTCAATGTGGGAATAAAATGCATAGGAGATACCAGCACCCCATAACGGGGCCTATATCTCGGGAAGCAGGGGGTCCACAGACCTGAAATCAACGCGCTTTTGCTCGGAAACTCCCTGCTCATCTGCACTAGTATTACAATTTATATTAAAACAGCTTCATTACCTTAGCAGCTAGCCGCTAAGACAATAAAGGGGTTAAACCTCAATAAGGGTAAAGGAACTGGTGCTTCAAGAATTAATTGTGTCCATATGACTTAATGAACGCTCCACAGCTGGGCTCTATATATATTATGAGTAATAACAGCATCCCATAACCAGGGAATGGGGGACTAGTACCTAGTGTTGCCAATGGCCAACACACAATAAGAAATTAAAATATATGTCCCCACACTTAAATCATGAAGAGGAAAAGAAAGCTGAGGTAACTCACTTAGTGGTTGTCCATAAATCATGTCCGATGAAGTCCATAGCGTTGCTCAGAAGGCGTGCAGATTCTGCCACAGGGAAGGTAAACAGGCAAAAATAGGAACAAGGCAGAGCACTGCCAAAAAATATATAAGGAGGAGACTCACATAGGTAAAGTTACGTGAATTTTATTGGATCACACTAGACCCTTGATATAAAAGTAACGCACAAACGCGTTTCTTCGCGTTTTCACCGATCCGTACACATATATGTTTATGTTCAATTACTTAATAAAGTTAATCTTGTTCAAATTTGTGAAGTACCAACCAGAGCCGCTACTGTCTATTCTCGGAGCAGCGTGAAGCTCATTGGTCGGTAATGCGTGAAGTCACCCACTGGCACGAGAGTGTATACAGAAAATGCTGGTTTTAAACCTCAGTAGTTACACCTTTATAAAGGGCGTGCTAGCCCGAAACACGTGGGTGTGTTATTTTTGTATCGAGGGTCTTATGTGATCCAATAAAAGTCATGTAATTTTACCTATGTGAGCCTCCTCCTTATATATTTTTGGGAGTGCTCTGCCTTGTTCCTATTTTTGCCTGTTAAGCCTAACCACCCACGCAAGGGCCAATATACCCACCCTCTACCCATAGACTGGCACAGTGGTATATAAACTAATTGAGGCTACTAGAATTGCACGAGTTTCAGAACCTACCGATAAGTGGCTTATTGCCGCTCACCCAGCGATCTGTTTTGGATGGCTGAAAAAATGGGCAATTTATGCCTTTATCGCCTACTTATTGAGGCTTACAGAATAGCAGTAGGCATTTTGTCCGAAAAGGCCTCGATAAGTGGGTTATCGAGGCTTATAGAATAGGCCCCATAGAAAGTAAAATGTGAAATATTTTTCACTTTAAGGCGTCTATTTAGTAAAATGTGATAGTGCTAATCCGATGCTATCGCACAGAAAGCCCCATTGACTTTTATGGGGCTTTCTGTGCAGTAGTGCTCGATTGACACTATTGTAGCTTTGTAAGCCCCTTCATTTGAACCCCAATTAATATATAAGGGGTGGGTGAGTATATACTGACACAAGTAAAAAGTTCGGTTATCAATATAAAAAGATTATGCTGCATTTTTACATACATCATGATACAGATGTAGCAAGACTCACTGTCTCCGACACCCTGGTTCAAGAAGGAAAAGTCCCTTTGGCACAAATATATACAGTATGGTGTGGTGGTTTGGATTCTGAGCTTGCAGGGGTTGTGTGTCTGTAAATTTCAATTGGTAAAAAATAGTTTGGATGTTGTTGACCCGTCCTCCCTGGTTTTAAGCTCAATCATCCCACTTTCAAATAGCAGGTCTTGTGATGCACCTGCGAATAATTATTAAGACTTCTTCCTCCATCAGAGTGGTAAAGAGGACGTTTACAGATAGGGTTAGGCCTGTAAAAAGGGGATACCTTGGCGTGGTTACAGACTTAAAAATACTTTGGCCAAATAATTTGACTAAAGACCCTTACTTATGAGAAGGAAGAAAGATAAGAATTGAACTACTGCTGCGCCAGCCTTTATTTTAAAACTTGTCGGGTGCATAGCGGTTGCATCTTCTGAATAAATTGGGTATCCCCGCATTCAGGCTGCCCAGCACCCGCGGCTGATCTGCGGTTGATCTGTTTAATTATAATGGTTCGGATTTAATTGGGGGCAATTCTTGCCAGGTGGCAGATATTCATGAATTGTAATGAATTCTAATGTGCTACAGTTATGTATCGACTTGCATGTGTTTAAAAAAACCCACAGTGGTCCATTGTGAATTGACCTTGGTACTGAAGAAGTTACAATACTGTATCAATTTAGGCGTTTCATAATAAAATCTCAATGCACAGTGTCTTTTTTACATAACTGTACTGTTTCTGTACTGGAAACGGTCGAAAACAGAGCGCGGCTGGCCATGGTTTTCAGAGCAGTCCGACGTACGCCGCTTTAAAATAAAGGCTGGCGCAGCTGTAGATAATTTATCATATTGGATGTAGTATTGAGGATTTTTGTTTTTTGTTATATACATTAGGTCACAAACCCTGTAGCACTCCTTTTGTGTTGGGTTTGGGTTCTGTCCTTGCAAGGGTTCTGTGTGCTTGTAAATTTTAATGGTAGATGCAGGGCATTGAAGTCTATATTGAGAATATGTGGCAAAGTCTATAGTTATAAATCTTAGGGAATGACAGTCAAATTATTTTGTATACCAACTACTAATACAGTTCTCATTTATTTTCATCATAGCCTGAGGCTGTTAGTAATGTGAACCTCAATATAGCACAAACCTCTAGTATTTCCAAACATAAACTGTAGCTTTTACAAAGTAGAAAAAGATCTTATAGGATTCATACCTTTGAAGATATTTCACAACGTTCGTAAAAATATAAATGATAATATTGGAAATTTCACTGACTAGTAGTACTGTATGTCTAGTTTCAGCTTTTAAATTGCAAACACGATCATAATTTATACTAGTATTTCGGCTCATGCACAATACATATCATGACTTTCCATTTTCAACATATTAATGAAAAACAAAAAAAGAGAAAAAAAAATAAAGTAAAAAGCTACAAAACCTCTCATGTATAACAATTGCAACCTCACAGAGTCATAAACCGCAACATTATAAACTTCTAACATGAATAGATGCTCTAATATCTTTATACAGGGCATCAGAAAATTCTATACTGCACTTTGGAAGCCACATCTATTGTCTAAGGCAGGGGAGCACAATCTTTTTCCCCTGCACCCCCTTGCCAGCTGTCCTCCTTTCTGCGCCCCTCCTTACCTTGGTTCCTGGCATCATGACGTCACATTGCCATAGCAACGCAACGTTACATGACCCCGCTGCGTCATTTGACGCCGCGTTGCCGTGGCGACGCGTTTCCAGAAGCCGGCTGAACCAAGGTAAGTGAGGTTTACAGAGGCCTTCGCTGCTTCCCCAGGCATTTAATTTAAGTTACTTCGGGAAGTGCGTGGGGCCTATGAAAAACCCTGCAGCCCCCGCAGATAATCTCGTGCTCCTGCCCCCCTGGGGTGCGCACCCCCCAGTTTGTGCACCCCTGGTCTAAGGATCGAGTATGAATATATCGAAAAAGACACAGAAAAATGGATTAGTAGAGTTTTGTATTTCAAATAGTATATACAGTTCTTAAATGTAAGTTTTTGATTCTTCACAAACTGCAGATCTGACAGGTATGGAAAATTGGAAAAAACTGGGGCGCTCCCAAGAAAGGTGGTCAGAGTGGATAATCGCAATAAACTCTAAATTAGAGCAAAAATAAAGAACACACGATGAACAAAATGAGAGGTCCAAAAAATATTAAGATAGACTGGCCCCAAACGTTTGCTGCTGCTCAGCTGAGAAAGGATCTTCCCTGGATCCTCGTAGAGTAGGTTGAAGCAGGTTGACAGAGAGCGCACCGAGAGAAAATAAAAAATATACAGTGATAAATGATATATACTGATAATGAATGTTAATCAGGCATCTTATAGCAAGCACATACAATAAATGCTATGTGAGAGATGGAACAGAGGAGGGTGTGGGGAAGATAATAATAATTAAATGAATCACTCACACGGCCATGTGTGAGTGGCCTGCACATATGTTGCAGTGATGGATAACTCTGTTCTGACACTTGTCTTTCAGTGGTTCCTGATGGGCGTGTATGGTGGATACAGCATGGAAAGATGGAAAGGAATAAGGGAATGTGGGGAATAATAATAAATAAATGTCAGCACTTACACGGTCAGGTGTGAGTGGCCTGCACATCTTTTGCAGAGTAGGCCCACTCTGTTACAGCATACACTTCTGCTTGTATGGGTGTACACTACTCCAACTCCTTAGTTTCTTCCGTATGAGTCTCAGGAATAGAGAGACAGCACAAGTTTGTACCAAGCAAGTGGAGTGTTAAACTATAAATATAGTGAATAGATATGCAAATAGCACTCACATGGCAATATGTGAATGGTTGCTAGTTATATTTATGTTGACTTCAAATGATCCTCTATTGCTGTACATTCCCTCAGTTTAACAGTGATAGATGCAGAGGTGATGAAAAAGGTCACTATTTATTCCATAAAACAACAACAAATCAATTAGTATACACTTACACTTAAAAGTGCACAGTTGGGCTCGCCGAAGTCTCTTGCTGCAGGGGTTTCCTTGCTTCCGCGTCCGGATCGCAGGACATGCAGGCAGGAGGCCTTCAGAAGCGACGGTGGCCAACAGCGGTCAAAATTCTTCTTAGTTTTAGAACAACGCGTTTCGCAACAATTGCTTCCTCAGGTTCTGGTGTTTGAGGATGTTAGCGATCCTTAGGTACTCTTAAAATAATTGCCTCATTGCTTTTAGCTGCGGTGATACTATGCAAACCCGATACAGTGCAATTTAGTCTTAAAGTGATACCGATAATATAACAGGTGTGCAGCGTATCCGCAAGAGATGTAAACATGTGTAGAAGTATGGCTGTATTTGCCCACGGAGACCCACTAAAATGAGTGCCGGTGACAAATAGTACAAAGAATTAAAACCCATATAGGCAATATAACAGCCTTGTCAATACTGAATGTTTCAAACAAGAAATATCACAGTTAGCTAATTGTGGTGAATATAACACCCATAATGCATATACTGTAGTGCACAAAAACAAGAACTTTGGAAAACTTTGAAAAATATATAGTACAATCATTCAGTCAAGTTACTGTAATATGCTGGACTGATAATGGGAAACAGGAAGGATATAAAAGAGCTTATAAATACAACTGCATGTTTCGGCTCATGAATGTTTGCTGTATAATTCATAATGGGCAGTAATCATGCTAAAAATACATGTATAACCTTATAGAAAGATCATAGAGATCCATCTTGGCCGTTAAGTGTAATAAATGTCATATCTAGTACCAGATACCAGGGTGCTTATATGGCTTAATTACTAAATATAAAAGATCATAGTGTGATAACACTATTATGTGCAAAAAAGCATGATGTCACATAAAAAGAAATGCAGTTATTCTCGATGACCCGACGATTGATGTAAAATCTACAACAAAGAACAAAATATCAAGAGTGAGTTCTGAACTAATGCTGATAAAAAATATATAAATAAAATACACAATCACTTATTAATAAAAATCATCTGAGTCGCCTGTACTGATAGGTATGGTAAGATCAAAAAATCCTCAACTGTATCTCAATGTCCTTATTCAATCCTGCTAAAATAACTCCTCCCAATTTGTGAATCCAAAAAGTTTCTCATTTTGTAAGTTCTTTATCTCCCTCCCCTCCTCTCCAGTGTGGCATAATGTGCTCTCTCTGTATGTGTATGTATATATGTATGTATGTATGTCTTTATTTATATAGCACAAACCCAAAGAATGGACAGGTGCTGCCACACTGATATTATAATATTAAATTGGATCATTAGATATAGGTGAAAGAAACTGTGTATACGATCCGCTCACAACCTCTGATGAGGGCTTGTTTCCAAAAGTCCTCTAATTCCAGGGTTGCACCTCCAAATTCCAGAAGGAGCAGGATCACCCCAGAAAAGAGAAAAACACAATACAGTGTACACTGTGTATATAAATGCTGAAGATATGATGCTAAGCTTGGCCCATATGCCAGCCCACTTACTAGAGATAAGATCAAATAAAGCTCATCAAATCAAATGTTGTAATGTGTTTTCTTGCTGCTGGTGTGCCTTTAAGATCCCAGGTCTGTATATAATCAGGAATGGCTGTATTCCCCAAGTGTGGATGTATATCCTCAAAACAAGAAAGGAGACATAGGGCCTCATGCAGTAAACGGCGATAAGGCCTATCTCACCAGTTTTTTGGCAAATATGCCTACTGCGATTCAGTAAACCCCGTTAAGCTGGCGAGATAAGCAAATCTCGGGGGGGTGGGGGAGAGGGGGTTGGCGTTAAAAAATAATCCGCTGTGCGCTTGGCGATAAGCACTATCTCGCCGCTCATCACCAGCTTTTCAAACTCTCTGTATTCTCTGTATTCTAGTAGCCCCGATCAGCATCTCGCCGCTCTAGAATGGAGAATTTTTCTCAAAATCAGCCAGCCACAAAAAGTTGGCAAGAAGCTGGGGATGAGCAGCAAGACAGGACATAGAAAAAATCAGGCCCTGTTGATGCCGGGGTCTCCGGAGCTGATACCCATTAATACCAGCACCGGAGCCCCCCGGCATGCATCCCATGCAGGAAAAATGCATTTACAGCCACTTCATTACCTTAGCGGCTAACCGCTAAAGCAATGAAGGGATTAACCAACCGTACCAGGCTTATTGTGGGTAGCGGGGGTGGGTGAAGGGGGGATTTGGCTCTTAGTGGCTGTTTAGGCCTTGCAGGGGGGGTTGCAGGTGGACTTAACCCCTTCATTACCTTAGCGGTTCATACCGCTACGGTAATGAAGGGGTTAAGCCTCCCGCTACCCACCCACAAAACCTAAACACCCATCCTTGTGGCTAAAACCCCCTTAACCTACCCCCGGTACCCACAATACAAAAAAACATACACTACAGCCCCACTACCCACCTCCTTGGCCCCAATAAACAATATAATATTTAATATACACCAATACACCACCACCCCCTCGTGCCCCCCATGATGTATTTTTTAACATACAGGATTCATACCCCAGACCTACGGAGTCCCCGGTGGGCCTGACGGGTGTCTGCAGGCCCCACAGTGCACCAGAGGGGGGTGCCAACAGGGTCTCAGGGTCTCTGGGTGGTCCCCGCTAGGCGCCGTGGGCCTCCATGTGGTCCCCGTGGGTCACTGTGGGCCCCAAATGGGGTCCACAGATGGGCCCGCGGGTGTCTGGGGATCCCCGGGTCAGCCCCACAGGTGTCTGAGGGCCCTCGAGGTATTCCCACGGGGGTCTAGGGCCCTTGGGTGGTCCCTGTGGGTCTGCGGGCCCCCACAGCTGTAGGGCTCCCGGTTGTTCCTGCAGGTCCCCCCCGTGGGTCCACGGGTGGTACCCGTGGGCGTCCGGGGGTCCTCAGGTGGTCTCCATTGGTCCCCACAGACCTAAGGTACCAACCCGGTATGTAAATACATAAAACATGGGCCTACATTTCAATCAATAACACAACACAGAAATGGATAATAGATTATTTGCCCATTATTAAACACAACATTAGCCAGCATAAATAAAGTAAATACATACAGTTCTACTTACCACAGCAATATGCTGTCCGTCCTCCTTATGATACAGCAGGTCCTGTCCTCCGTTGGCAGACAGCATACATACATAATAAATACATTCTAATGGCCCCATACCCCTTAATCACCTTAGCGGTTAATAATCGCTATAGTAATTAAGGGGTTAACCCACCTTGCCCCGCTCCCCACCCAGGAGGCCTAAGCACCCACCCCAGACCCACTATACCCACCCTGTACCCATTGAGTAGTATAGTGGTACATCATACCCATATAATAATATGGGCATGATAAGCCTCTATAGCACTCAATGGGCACCCTAATCAAAATACATTAATTTACAAAACACACAATAATAAAACATAACAACACTCCAAAAAAACACAATTCACTAAATATAAACACTAGCCAGCTAATCCAATAATACAAGCAATTACCAGATCACCAATGAATGAATTAAAACATTAACCAATCAAAGCACTAAATTAATAAAACAACTCAGAATTATTTCAAAGAGTAACCAATCAAAACAATTAAATTATACAACAGCAATTAATTAATAGAAACATTAACCTACCAAGAAATGAACTATTTAAAAATATCTGAAACACAACCATTAAACGCATTAGTCAACACAAGACATTAATTAAAATCAAAAATCAATTGCAAACATTTTATTTAAACAAAACAGCAAAATACCAAAGAATGACACCTGCATTTTAAAGTGACATTGCAAAAATCACCATCAATACAAAGCCAGAAATGCCCCCAAAATATTGTCCTAATAATGTATTGTTCTGTACCCTAAAGTGGTACAGATTAATACATTATCAGTCAATGTGCCCCCCCCGCCCTCCCCAAAATTAAACAATACAGATGCAATGTTAAAACCTGTAATAAATACATTTACAAACATGCAATATTTAATTTACCATTAGAAGTGCTGGCCCTCCGACTCCCGGGGAAACAGGGAGCTCACATACCTTGAAGGCCTCAAACAGCATCCTATACCACCTGCCATGAAGATCCGGCTCAGGTACCCAAATCTTCTTTCTTCTTTCTTTAATCAGCTTCTTCTATCTTCATCTGTTACTAATTCTTGATCTTCTTAATCTTCTGTCTTCATCTGTCAATCCAAAAAGCCCCATGGTAGATCCCAACCGATATTTTCTCGTCGTCCTCGTGGGCTCAAATAAGGCGTCCTGCTGTATCGTGAGGAGGACGGCCATATTGCTGTGATAAGTAGAACTGTATTTATTTACTTTATTTATGCATGCTAATGTTGTGTTTAATAATGGGCAAATAATCTATTATCCATATCTGGATAATAGTTATTTTACCCATTACTGTACTGTATGTGTTTGGGCGGGGTGGGGGGGGCGGGATTGATTGAAATGTAGGCCCATATTTTATGTTTTTACATACCGGGTTGGTACCTTAGGTCTGTGGGGACCTATGGAGACCACCTGAGGACCCCCGGACGCCCATGGGTACCACCTGTGGACCCGCAGGGACCGCCTGAGGGCCACAGACCCCCGTGAGAACCACTTGAGGGCCCCCAGACACCTATGGGGTTGACCCGGGGCCCACGGCGACCACCTGGAGGCCCACGGCGGCTAGCAGGGACAACCCGGAGGCCCCAAGACCCTGTGGGCACCCCCCTTTGGTGCACTGTGAGGCCTGCAGACACCCGTTGGGACCACCGGGGACTACCGTAGGCCTGGGGTATGAATCCTGTATGTTAAAAAATACATCATGGTTTTAAATTATGGGGGGCATGGGTGGGGTGGTGTATTAGTCTTTATTAAATATTTTTAGATTTAAATGTTATTAATAGTGTAGATGTGCAGTAGGTCTCCAGAGTAGAACTGCATTGGTTTTAGGTCCAAGACCCCCTGCTTCCCGGGATACAGGCCCTGTTATGGGGTGCCGGTATCTCCTACGCATGCAAATGTCCCGATCACGTGACGCGGGAATCCACTATGTTTGTGTACTTTGGTTGGTGCACTTTAATAAAGGTACCTGTGCGCAGATGAATGGAAGTAGGGAATCCGCCAATCCAACGATAGCCTCCACCGAATGGAACACCTCCCACGGGAATGACCACCGCGGTGATGGTTGCTCTCTTTCTCTTACAGTCTGGTCCCAGACTGTGGCAGCAAGATGTCCACTGAAGCTGCTGTGGCCCTAAACTGGCTGACTACTATAGGACAGGGTCCATAACTACAGGGGCCTTCCCTACAACAGCCACAAGCTTAAGGTGAGTTGGGGCCTAGCTGGGGCCTGAGAGGGGTATCTTGCCTAGTGCAGGGACTACTTGCCTCCCTTCACATTCACACCCTCCCCTATCTGTGTCCCAGCTCCAACTAACGTCGTCTCCAGCGCGCGCAATGTATAAATCCTGGTCCAGGGAGGATCCTGTGATTTCTGTGGATCGGAGAGACGCCGCCTGGGGATATAGGAGCTGTTTTACAGTCCTGTTTGGCCAAGAGGAAGGGGAACCGGCGACCTATTGTGAGTATTCTTGCTACTCCACGTCGGATACACAGCGTGTTTGGGATTGTATGACACTTGCAGCAGTTATTTGGCTCCAGGAATTTGCTAATATCTCATGGCCATTTTCTGCTGACTATAACCCTCACCGCTGCCTCACGTTACCTCTATATTAGTGCCTATTATCCTGAATATCTTGTCTATACCATTACGAACTATATACCATATCCAGCAATTTTCCTTGAGCTTACAGCCGGCTTTATTTTTTTTCTACAGGATGCTGCTGCTCGATTGGCTGTTGCCTGCACCTGACTCTTAGCCCCCAGTGTCTTATGGGGCTCGTAGTCCTGCATCCCTAATCCTCTATAGGCCGCTGTTCGCGCGCTTGGTTACTGCGTATGCGCAACATCATCCAGGGTCGCCGCAACTCCCGGCACTTACTGCGCATGTGCGACTATCCGCAAGATAGCGGCACCCTGCTACGCAAGCCGACGGCGACACGATCGTCCTGCCTCTACTCCCGCAGCAACTGGCACTTGTCCTTGTCTTCCTCGCAACCTCCGGACGCATCCACCGCTGCCGTGGAGGTAAGAGGCCACTAGGAGCCCAAGGGAAGACGGGACTACACACTCCCACTGGTAAAACCCCAACGTCTCGCTTGGGACAACATAACATATACATGAGTTCTATAATAAAAATGCATATATAAGAAAACACATTGAATTGGCTTTAAGCAATGTTACACAATTCTGTGAGCATCACAATTACCGGTTGTATTTTGCTCCGAGACCACTGCTGAGCCTCATAATGGGATGCCCCAATTTGATCATAGGTCATCCTTGTCGGGGGATGCCTTTTTCTTTGGCTCCTTTGGAGCTGTTCTTCAGCCACTCCCTCGGGGGAGTAATAAGTACAGTCCTGAGGCTCAGCCTCTTCCCTTGAGGGGAGAAATGTCTGAGAACTGTCTCTGTTTGGTACAAAGCACGGGCTTCGTTGGTCTAGGGGCGGACTCGCGGGAGCCACTCTATTAGGTGTTTGCCTACGGGGCCCTTTACCCGTAGCTCCTCCAGGAGATGCCCCTTCAGTTTGAGGGTCCCTTTGGAAGGATCCTTCCATAGGATCCTCAGGGTCAGTATTATTTACAGTCTCTGGACCAACCTCAGAGGGATCCGGCTCATCATCCAGGGGTGTCGCCAGTATTTCGGTTCATCATCTCCTATTTGTGGGATGGGAATCAGATGATTTCGGTGCCTGACCTTTACCTGGGCCTCAGTGTCTTTGATATGATAGACCGGGAGGCCCGGCATCTGTGACTCTACCTAATAGACACCATTGCGCCAACGGTCAGCAAGTTTATGATTTCCAGGGACTCCCATATTGCGGAGCAGCACAGAGTCCCCAGGACAAATTTCCCGATGTTTGACCTTATGGTCGTATCGCCTTTTGTTGTCTACATTAAGTTTAGTGGCAGACTTCTCGGCTTGTTCGTAAGCCTGTTGCAGATTGTCTTTAAGTCTTTGCACATATTTGAAATGGGTGGCATTGTGTATCTCATCCGTCAAAACCCGAAGGCGTACATCTACTGGCAGTCTTGCTTCTCGCCAAAACATAAGGAAGTATGGGGCGAATCAAGTTGACTCGTGGCGGGTACAGTTGTACGCATCTACCAAGGCCTCCACGTATCGGCTCCATTCAGTTTTCTGAGCACCCTTTAGGGTTCCTAACATATCCAACAGTGTCCTGTTGAACCGTTCTGGCAAAGCGTCTCCTTCAGGATGGTAAGGAGTCGTCCGGAATTTAGCAATATTCAGCATTTTGAGCAATTCCTGGATCAGAGTGCTCTCGAATCCCCGCCCTGATCGGAGTGAAGACGGCTTGGGAGACCGTAGTGTACGAAGTACTTCTCCCACTGGATTTTTGCCACTGTGATGGCTTTCTGGTCTGTAATGGGGAAGGCCTGGGCATACCGTGTGTGTAACAGGGGAGTTATCCCTGCTCAGGAAATGTGCCTCTAATCCGGCAGTGTGGTGGTTAACTGCTGGTAGTCAATTATCCAACACCACCTGCCTGATTAGCTTCTTAGAAAAGCGTGTCTTTTGAGACAGGAAGGGAGATTGTGCCTGAGTCTCACAACTTGTGAGACTGACCATGGGGACAGATGTCTTGAGCCTGCCAGAAGAAATACTGTAGCAGAGTTGCTTGCAAGACACAGGGGAAACTTCTAAACCTGAATGCTGACAAAACCTGAGGAAAGGCAGCAACCCAGGAACAGAGAAGACTTTCCCTCCAACTACAAGGAACAGATAAGACTTTCCTTTATAAGACTTTTTATATCTGCTCATTTCATGATATATGTTTGGGGCTGGGAGACATGCTTATCTAAAGGGAGTTGTGTACTGCATAGGTTTCACTAGAAATACTCCCAAGTGAATAGAGGCTTTGTTTGACCCTTTTGTTTGGATGGTTTCCTGATGTTAAGGAAACAGGCGCAATAAAAGCCTTATTTAATTTCACCACAACTAGTCTCCCTTGCATACCTCTGTGCGCGTCCTCCTACATATGGTCGTCAGAAGTGGGATGAGAGGTGGTCCTTGAAGTTAAAAGGGGCCCAGAGTTTGCCTGTGAAATTTTTTGGTGCTTTTTGCCTACAAACTGCCTGAGCAACATAATTCAAGGATCTCATGCAGCAGAGACCAGAATTTAAGTGATACACACCCAGGCAGGAAATCTACACTGCACTGAAACTTACAAAACCACAGAGGGACTCTTTTCCCCGATTCCAAGAGGAGAGAGAGAGACCGTGCTGAAGCAGGTAAACCTTATTTGCCTATCACAAATAAAGTGTAATATGGTCATTGAAATAGGGAGTTTTCCTTCCAGCTGTAGTCAGGGTTCAAAAAGTAAGTTAGCCCTTAAAAGGGATAGGCGTTTGTTGTTTTCAAATGTTTCGCTGACGCAGTGAATACAGATGGTGACACACGAGTGGTACTGATTCTGCAAGTAAAGGCTGCCAAACCGCATAGGACTACCAGTTGTGAATGGAGTAAATGCAGAAAAGTGTGAAAATTGATGCAAGAATGTGCTGAAGCAGGGGAATTTTCAGGAAACAAGTGCTGAGGGTAAAATTGCCCTACTGGGGAAAAGGAATTGTTGAACTGTGTAAAAGGTATCCCAAGGTGTGAAGAGTGAATGCCATAATACCCAAAGTTGAGACTGAACTCAAGCAGAAAACCACATTATTTTGCTTAAGCGAGGGATTACCCTAGCAAGTAAATGGTGTAAAGCAAACAGAAGTTTTTACCTAGCAACTGCACATCCCGTATACCTAATGAGAGAAAATGCGTGCACAGTACTGCTGATATTGTAAAACCTACCCAAGAGAAAGAAAAAGTCTACAGAGATGCCTGTGAGAGCTACGACCTCTACAAGCAAAATATGCCCACCTGTAGGACTACCACAATTGGGGGTTCTATTAAATACAGTGGCAACAGCTGCAATAGCACCTCCTGAGGTCAGGAAGAAAATTACACCTGATAGCCCCAAAATGGAGGACAAGATGCAGCGTTCCTGTAATGAAACCTACCCCACGGAAGAGTGGCCCTTCCAGTCCGATGAGGAGGAAGACATTTCTTATGGGGAAGCCAAACCGAGTCACACCCACAAAACACCCCAAGAATGGTGGGGGTGCCTGAACTCGGTACGAACCGAAAAGACCACTCCTGATGATGAAGAATATGATCGCAGGAGAAAGAGCGGGAGCAGTGGATCACCGAATATTTCCGTCAGCTATTACAGTTGCAAGAAAAGCCAGGTGGATCCAGTGACGCTGCTAAAATTTCAAATGAAGATGGAGACCCCAGTATTCCTGAGGGGACGGTGTCATCCAAAACAAAAAGGCGAAAAATGAAAAAGAAAAGCGGTTCTTCATTTACCGTGGAAGGAACAGATACATCTGCAGATCTTGCGGTGGAAAAGGGGGTCCGAAATGCCTTGCAGCCTAGAGAAAATGGAGAAGTCGTCCCGCGGATGACCGAATATCCAGAGGGCCCAAGGCAGAAGTCGTGTACCCCAAAGAAGTGTCTGTCCGGTGCTAATAGTGAGAAACCCTCAACCAACCATCCCAGGGAAGCGGAGCTGGAACCGGTGAGTGACGATCCCTTGACCAGCCCTGGGGATGCCCAGAAGGTTGCCAGGTGTGACTGTGATCGGCTCCGGGAAAATAACGTGAAGCTACAGAAAGATGTGCTCACAATGTACTCTTTGGCCAGGACAGAATTGGACGATCTCAAGACTGAGCTAGATACTGCAAACGCTACTATTTCCGCCATGGATGAAAAGCAGAGCCAATCTGATAAAATGATGGCTAAGATGAAGCGGAAGTATGAGGAGGCACTGAAGCAGATGACAGTCTTTCAGCAAGAGGTTCACACTCTTCGCGTAGAGCTGAATGCCTCACAACAGGAGGTCAACAGTGTCCGGACAGAGGTGGACGTATCTCAGAAAGAGGTTCAGACACTCCGCAGAGCACTGGATGCCTCACATCATGAGACCAATAGCTGCCGCATAGACCTGGAAGTCTCCAGAAAAGAACTACACAGTCTCACTGAGTAGCTGGACATTTCTAAAGAAACTATTGTCAATCTTAATACAGATCTCAAAGTCTCTCAGAAGGAGCTTCAGACCCTCAACATAGAGAAGGAAGTATCACGCCAGGAGACTGTCAATCTCAAAGCAGATGAGCGTAAATGGAAGGAGGACTGCAAGAAGGCCCTGAATAGTACAGAGACTGAAAAAGGAGAACATTTAAGATTAAAAAGAGAAAACTTAAAACTGAAAGAAGAAAATTTTTATTTGACAGAAGATGTCAAGGAAAAGAATGAAAAGCTGCATGAGCTTAAAGAAATAAATAGACTGTTGGAAGGTGAGAAGTTTGAAGCAGAGCACCGTCTGCAGAACCAACTGCAAGGTCTGCGTATGCACCTCCAGATGGCCGAGGAGAAGCAGCGAACTCTGCAGGAAAACAATCTGCAGGCTGTTAAAGAAATACAGTTGCTGCAGGAATGTCTGATTGCTCAGTATGTCCCCGCAAAGCAGCATGAGAAACTGAAGGCTACCTTGAGCCTCACCAAAGCATCGCTAGAGGCTAAGCTTAGAACCCAGGTGACTCGGCACAAAAGGGAGCACAAGAAGGTCCAGAAACTGAAACAAGTAACTGTGGCCCGAGCAAAGAAATTCATAGTGCTTCACAATGCAGTGAAAATGTGGAAGCAAGCTCAGAAAAAACAAAGTGTACAGATAAATTCACTGAGAAGAGACTTGCAAGACGCACTCAAAAAACAGGGATCTCTCACGGATGAGATTACAGTTCTACAAGGACAAGTATTGACCCTGACTAAGCGTCCATATCCCACAGCCACAAAATCCCATGAAGACAAGGGTACAGTGAGAGCTGGGAATACCGCTCATCTGAAAAACAAGGTTGCAAAATTTGAACCACCTAAACAAGCACTAGCAAAACCTTCAGCCACTAACTAGCAAAAAAAGAAGGTACACATGATGAATCAAAACCAGAAGAATCCTTAGCTGATGAAGCTGAAAAGATGGGACATTCTCTGGAAGTGGAAATTTGCAACTTAATCCCAAAGAGGCTGAACTAGCAACTCCATTAAGTGGAAAAAGTGCAGAGAGACAGCTTCAAGAGCGGAAAACTGAAAGGGCTGTTTTTAAATGCTCTGCAACTGCTGCTATACAGTCTACCGGCAATAAAACAAGCACCTGACGTGAGGGAAATCTCATGACTGCGCACGTAGCAAAAAGACTATACTTAGAAAAAGTCCTCCTCGAGCGACTGAGGAGTGCTGATCTCAAGCACCTTCGGGAGGAGACACGAATAAACTGGAGAAAGGGCTCCAATCCTAGCATGACTGAGGGTTCTCTTCCTCCATCCACTCTCATTCAAGTCACAGAGATATCTCGAATGAGAGTGGAAGGATGGGCTTTGTTGTGGCAAGCCCGAGCTTCCCACAAACAGGGGAGGTATGTAACAGGGAAGTTATCCCTGCTCAGGAAATGTGCCTCTAATCCGGCAGTGTGGTGGTTAACTGCTGGTAGTCAATTATCCAACACCACCTGCCTGATTAGCTTCTTAGAAAAGCGTGTCTTTTGAGACAGGAAGGGAGATTGTGCCTGAGTCTCACAACTTGTGAGACTGACCATGGGGACAGATGTCTTGAGCCTGCCAGAAGAAATACTGTAGCAGAGCTGCTTGCAAGACACAGGGGAAACTTCTAAACCTGAATGCTGACAAAACCTGAGGAAAGGCAGCAACCCAGGAACAGAGAAGACTTTCCCTCCAACTACAAGGAACAGATAAGACTTTTTATATCTGCTCATTTCATGATATATGTTTGGGGCTGGGAGACATGCTTATCTAAAGGGAGTTGTGGACTGCATAGGTTTCACTAGAAATAGCGTAGCTGATGGGGCAAGGGTGTGCAAGGCACGTGCGCCATTGCACGGTAGGTGGAGAGTGGGAGAAACTACCGGAGGATTTGGGAGTAGTCTGAGCAATGGGAGGAGCAGAGGGACGGACAGGGGAAGGGTCAGGTGGAGAAGAGGGACCTGGGAGGTGGAGCTGACGGGGCAGGGGCAGAGACACGCAAGGTGCGTGGGCCGCGTCAGAGGAGGCAGAGTTTGATGCCCGGCACCAACTAATGGCAGCCTGGGTCCGCACGTGCCCGTAGGGGTGACACGCGCAACCGAGATGTGCGTGGGTAGCCGCCAGTGGTGAGGGACGCCGCCGGGGAGCCTGGACGGCCTGTAATAAAGGTAAGGAGGCGCTGGAAGTGGGTATACCCGCAGCGCGGATTCTTACAGTACCCCCCCTCGAGGGTCGGACTCTGGACGAACCAACCAAGGTTTGAGGGGAAATTTTTGATGAAAACGTTTAAGTAGCGATGGAGCATGAACATCCGCATGACAAACCCAAGAACGATCCTGAGGTCCGTATCCCTTCCAGTGGACCAAAAATTGGAGTTTGCGACTGGAGATGCGAGAGTCCATGATAGACTGGATTTCAAACTCCTGTTGTCCAGGTACAATAGGGGGAGGAGGCCGAAGAGAGGGATGAGCGAACCGTTTGTCTTGGATAAATGGTTTCAAGAGAGAAACATGGAAGACGGGTGAAATCTTCATAGAGGGAGGCAGTCGAAGTTGATAGGCCACAGGATTAATTTGTTTCAGAATAGAGAAAGGGCCCAGGAACCTGTGAGACAATTTAGGGGTTGGGGCCTTCAATTTTATATTTTTAGAAGAAAGCCAGACCTTCTCTCCAGGAATGAACTTATGACCCTCCTGACGGAGCCTATCTGCTTGTTTTTTCTGCCTTAGCACGGATTTTTGAAGAACTGCTTGAATCCTCTTCCATGACTCCTGTAAGGAAGATACCCTCTCATCTGCTGCTGGAACTCCGGACCTGGAAGAACGCATGGGAAGACGATTAGGGTGAAATCCGTAGTTTACAAAAAACGGTGATTCTTGAGTAGACTCGTTTTTGAGAGAGTTGATCGCGAATTCCGCCCAAAGAAGTAACTCAGCCCAATTATCCTGTGAGTCCGAAGAAAAACAACGCAAATACTGTTCAAGGGACTGGTTCATACGTTCAGTCTGCCCATTCGTTTGGGGATGGTAGCCTGTGGAAAAAAGAAGGGTAATGCCCAACCTCTGGGAAAATGCACGCCAGAATTTAGAAACAAATTGAGTGCCCCGATCTGAGACAATGGACCACGGGACATCATGAATGCGGAAAATTTCCTTTACAAAAATGTCGGCCAAAGTACTGGAATTGGGTAGACCCTTGACGGGAAAAAAATGAGCTTGCTTGGAGAATCTGTCGACATTACAAGAATGGTAGTCATACCATTAGACGGGGGAAGATCCACGATGAAGTCCATAGAAATGTGACTCCAAGGATGGTCCGGAACCGGGAGAGGTTGTAGAAGACCGGAAGGTTTTTGACGCACAGACTTATTTTGTGCACAGACTGGGCACGAAGAGGTGAAGGCTCTGATGTCCTTTGACATATTGGGCCACCAGAAGGTTCGACGAATCAAATCATTGGTCTTCTTAAACCCGGGATGGCCAGCAGATCTGGAGGAATGGCCCCATTCCAAAATTTTGAGATGAAAACATGGAGCTGCATAAAGACGACCACCGGGGACGTCCAGCCCTTCAGGAACCTGTTTTTGAGATTACAGAATCTTATCTAAAATGTCAAAGGAAGCGGCAGAGATAAACAAATGGGGGGGAGCAATATTCTCCGGGATATCTTGTGACTTTTCCTCAGTGATAAACTGTCGGAACAATGCATCCGCCTTGATATTCTTTGTCCCAGGAATATAAGAGATGGTGAAGTTAAACCTTGAAAAGAACAGCGCCCAACGAGCTTGACGAGGGCCAAGGCGACGAGCACCTTCAATGTAAGAAAGATTTTTGTGATCTGTCAGGATCGAAATGGGTTCCTTGGTTCCTTCCAGGAGATGTCTCCACTCTTGTAAAGCCATCTTGATGGCTAACAATTCCCTATTCCCCACGTCGTAATTTCTTTCTGCAGAAGAATTTTTTTTAGAAAAAACCCACAGGGGTGTAATTTGTCTTCGGGGGTGGTCCTTGGAGAGAGAACGCGCCAGCTCCTACGTCGGAAGCGTCAACTTCCAAAGTAAAGGGGAGGGTGGGGACGGGATGTCGCAGAATAGGAGCCGAGACAAAGGCTTTTTTAAGAGATTCAAAGGCCCGAGTGGACTCCATGGGCCATGAGTATGGATCGGCCCCTTTCTTGGTAAGGGCCGTAATGGGTGCCACCAAGGTAGAAAAGCCAGCAATAAATTTCCTGTAATAGTTTGCGAAGCCGAGGAAGCGCTGAATCGCTTTTAAGGAGTTAGGTTGAGGCCATTCGAGTACGGAATTGAGCTTCTCTGGATCAATGGTGAAGCCTTGATCCGAGACAATGTATCCCAGGAAGGTTGTGGAGGATTGGTGAAAGACACACTTCTCCATCTTGGCATAGAGCTTGTTGGCCCGTAAGCGAGAGAGCACCATCTTAGTATGACGAATGTGTTCTTCGAGGGTTTTTGAAAAAATAAGTATATCATCCAAGTAGATAATCACAAAAGCGTTCAAAAGGTCACGAAAAACCTAATTCATAAAGTCTTGGAAGACTGCAGGGGCATTGCACAACCCGAACGGCATCACCAGGTACTCATAATGACCGCTGCGTGTGTTGAACGCGGTCTTCCACTCGTCTCCACTGCGGATGCGAATCAGGTTGTATGCTCCTCGTAGGTCAAGTTTGGAGAAAATTGTCGCGCCTTGCAGCCTATCGAAGAGTTCTGGAATAAGAGGCAAAGGGTAGCGATTTTTGATGGTAATTTTGTTTAGGCCACGGAAATCGATGCACGGACGAAGCGTCCCACCGTTCTTCTTTACAAAAAAGAATCCTGCTCCAGCGGGAGAACTAGATTTCCGAATGAAGCCCATTAAAAGATTTTCAGAGATATACTCGGACATGGCCTCAGTCTCAGGTAACGATAACGGATAAGACCTAGCTTTGGGAAATGGAGCACCCGGAATTAAGTCAATCGGGCAGTCGAAAGGGCGATGAGGGGGAAGCTCATTGGATTTGGCCTTACTGAAGACATCCAGGAACTCCGAATAGAGATCCGGAAGGGTGACGTCCTGTGGGGACGAGGTCTCCAAGACGGCCACTACCGCAGCGGGCGGAGCAGACACTTCTACTTGGGAGGATCTCCATAGAACAGGAACTTCAGCAGTCCAATTGATAATGGGATTGTGTAATTGCAGCCATGGTAGACCCAGGGTGATGTGAACCGAAGGAGAGTGTATGACATCAAAGGAAATAATTTCACAATGTCCATCATTCATGGAAAGTTCTAGGGGAAGTGTCTCCAAGGTAATGAAAGCTGGCTGCAGTGGTCGACCATCAATAGCCCCTAATCTGACCGGAAAGGCCTTCTCCCGGAGGACCGATAATAGAAGACATTTAGGAAGACGCTGTGAGGGAGAGAGGGAAGCAGAGATGGTACCCAGTGAGATTCCCCCATACCTCACTGGGCGTTGGCTTTTCCCAGCCTCAAAAGACAACATGGCAGGATGTGCCCAGGAGACCCACAATAGAAGCACAGGCCCTCATTTCTTCCGACGTAGTCGCTCCATAGAAGAAACGTGATGAGTGCCGAGTTGCATGGGTTCCGGAGCTTCCAATGCGGGCAGTACAGGGAGAGGAGATCTGGAATTAGAAATCAAAGAAATAGCAGTACGAGGACGTTGACGGTCAGCCCGCCTCTCCAGAAGTCTTTGATCTACCCGAACGCACAAAGCGTTTAAGGCATCTAGTGAGGATGGCCTCTCACGAGCCGCCAATTCGTACTTTAAGGTTTCCGAAAGCCCCTGCCAGAAGGTGGCGGAGAGAGCCCCATCGTTCCAATCAGTCTCTGCTGCGATAGTTCGGAAATCCAGAGCGTAACGTGCCACTGATCTCCGACCCTGCGAAATATATAACAAGGAGGACGCCGCCATATCACTGCTTCCTGGGGTGTCAAAGACTAAACGAAATTCTCTTTTGAAATTAGAAAAGTTGTAAGTGAGTTCAGGTTTCAACTTCCAGATTTGTGAAGCCCAGGCCAGGGCATCCCCGGTGAGAAGGGAATACACATAAGCTACCTTAGTACGATCCATGTGGAAGCGAGAAGGTGACAGTTCGAATTGTATCTCGCACTGATTTAAGAAACCGCGGCTTGCAAGCAGGTCCCCTGCGTATTTACTGGGCGTAGGAATCCGCAACTCCGAGGACCCTGTTCCTTCATGGGATACTATGGAAGAGGAAGTGGGAACATTGCCCTGGGGAATCTGAAGAGAGAGGGTATTAACATGCTGGTTAAGGGAAGAGACTTGGTTATCCAAAATTCCACCTCAGGGGGGTCTGGGTCTGTTGGGCTCTGCATAATGTAACGCTCGGCCTGCCCACAAGCCAGACTAGGCCCCGGGACTGAGGTGGAAAGGAGTAATACCACACACCTAACAGTAAACGGGGGTCACGGCCGGAGTGTGGAAGTAGCGTAGATGGTCTGGGTAAACAAAAATAGAAATGATACCGTACTTGACAGCTCCGGCGAAGAAGGGTAAAGTTCGCAAGCCAATGGTCGTGGATTGGAGAGAGCAGCGTAGTTGAGTGTCCGTAAGCCTGGGTCGTGGAGTGGAGAGAGCAGCGTATTCGATTGTCTGTCAGCCGTGTCCAGGGGTTGTAGAAGTCTGCAGCGTAGAAAGTCCAAAGCGAAGTCCAAAGGGTTCCAGAGAGCAGGGTAGTAGAGTCCAAAGCAAAAGGTAAAATCCAGGGAGGTCAGCAGAATTTCCAGGGACAGGAACGGACACTGTAAGACAAGAGAGGCCAGGCAACAGCAGACAGCACCAAGGTACAGAAGCTATGCAGAGCAAAGAGGAAATGGTGAAGGGGGACTAAATAGGGGGCTAGAACCAAACAGGGGAAGGGGAGTGACAGAGGAGCGGCCCAAAGAAGGACCTGATAGGAGAGCAGAGTGGGAGAGTTTGGGACCAATCAGAGTGAGGGGAGGGACAGCGGAGCGGCCCGAGTAAGACCCAGATAGGAGAGAATTACCAGAGGCTTTGGGAGTGGTCTGATCAAGGGGAGGAACGGAGGGACGGACAAGGGAAGGAACAGAAAGGGAAAGAGGACCTGGGAGTCGTAGCTGATGGGGCTGGGGCGTGCAAGGTACATGCGCCGCATCAGAGGAGGCGGAGAGTGGGAGAGACGTACCGGAGGATTTGGGAGTAGTCTGAGCAAGGGGAGGAACAGAGGGACGGACAGGGAAAGGGTCAGGTGGAGAAGAGGGACCTGGGTGGTGGAGCTGACGGGGCAGGGGCAGAGACACGCAAGGTGCGTGTGCCACGTCAGAGGAGGCGAAGTCTGATGCCCGGCACCAACTAATGGCGGCCTGGGTCCGCGCGCACCCGTAGGGGTGCCGCGCGTGACCGGGGTTTGCGGGGGTAGCCGTCAGTGGTGAGGGAAGCCGAGGGGGGCCCGGACAGCCTGTAATAAAGGTAAGGAGGCGCTGGAAGCGGGTATACCCGCAGCGCGGATCCTTACAATTTATTTCGTTCCTTTATCCCAGTAAGTGTTGTTTTAAGTTTATTCTGCCGATGTCGTGTGTTTGTCTATCAAGGAAATAAATCACAATTTATTTTGCAACGTGTTCTGTTCAATCAAGTACCCAGAAATATAAATGTGTTGATAAAGTTGGTGTCATTGTGACAACAAGTACAGATCCTTTCTTTGGTAACTTCTTCCATCCCAGCTTCTCCATTTCTTTCAACAGGTGCCTTCTGCACATTGGGTCCCACGTCTGAGCTAGGGCTCAGTCCTGATGGCGGTCTCAATCTTCTAACTCTCTTAGGTTTGATAGCCAAATTTTCTTGGGTCTCTGCCTCCACTGCTCCTTCTGTCTCCACTGTATCTGCACCTGCCACCAACATTATCTAGCAGAGCAATGCGCTGTCATCCTTCACCACCTGTTCCCTTATCTCTTCCAGAAACAGCTCCGTTTCAGCAGGGCCAAACAACTAGAGCCTGGCTGCTCCTCTTCCTAGGCCCTGAAACCAGCTAGTCTGCAACAGTAACTCATTGTAAGTAGATTTTATTATACTTTAAAAGTGTTACTACACTGCACCAGCTTTCCTAATCTTTTCTCTTCAAAGTTTACCACAAAATGGATGCCATAACCATTCCTTACTAGCCAATCTGTCAAATAAGCCCAGCCCTCTATTTTTAGCAAAAAGGAAAAAGAATAGGTTTTTAATTTGATATTTGAGATAAAAAATTAGAATATACTAATTTAAAGCCTGGGAATAGGTATAATGAAGGAGGTGGCGGCTACCCGGTATGTATAAGTTAGAGTGATAATGTTTATATAGAAATAAAGATTTTTACCTGGTCAGATTAAAATATGACCAATCGAAAATGTATTTCTATATAAACATTATCACTCAGTGTAACCTATACATGCCGGTTAGCCGTCACCTCCTTCATTATACCTATTCCCAGGCTTTAAATTAGTATCTTCTAATCTTTATCTCAGATATTAAATTAAAAACCTGTTCCATTTCCTTTTTGCTAAAATTATGGTTTAAAAGGCTTATCCTGTCTAGATGCCGCTTACAATATTTTTAGTGGGATAATTAAATACGTTGTTTTTTTTTTTTTTACCTCAATTCTTATATTTTTTCACCGGAAGCTGTACAGCCATGACCCAAATGGCATTAGTTTAGAAGTGTTTTGCTTTGATTAACATAATTCCCTTGATTAGCAAGATGTATTTTAGCACATCCGAAAATATCTTAACATAAATATATTACCTGGAATTGTAATATAATTATGTTTTACATTTAATATAATGATCACAAATCCTCTCATATGAGATTTTTTTTTCTTGCTTTTTATACATGCCAGAGTATATTTTTAGGTTTCAATTTGCATTATAAGCAATGTGCAATAGGAATGAAAAGTGAGTTGTCAAAAGCTGTATGTAACAAATGTGAGATGGAAAAATAGACCAGCATTATTTTAAACGTAGATTGAATAAAGAAAGAGATTCGCATTTTGAAGATATAATATTTACCTGTGACTCAGCATAGTGAAATATGAAACTGCTGATAAAGTATACTTTTAATTAACAAAATATATTTATACATTTTTAGATCAATTCCAAACAGATAAAACTACATGATCATTTTTACCCTAATTCTCATTCCTATATTGTTGCACCACCCAAAGGAATACATATTTGTTATTGAAAAATAAGATAATCCAAGGGAGGTGCCAAGTTTAAAAAATCTGGATACACCACTTTTCTTAATGTTCCTCACAAGGGGAAACATTGTAAACTTTGTTAGGATTTTTGGGCTTATTCCACTAAATATTCACCAAAGCAGCCAATCTTGCCATTTTTAGCTGAATATCCCTATTGAAGTAAATGGAAAATGTTGGCTGAATTTGGCACAATCAGCAGATATACACTAAGGGCCTCATGCAGTAAGCGTTGATAAGGGAATTATCGCCATTTTATAGCCAAAATTGGGTTTGAGATTCAGTAAGCGCCGATAAGTGCTTGATATCGCCAGGTTTCGGAGCCGATTATTTTGTTATGGCCAGTCGGCTGCCGATAAGCCTGTTTTCGCCACTGATCGCCACTTTTTTAAATCGGCTGGATTCAACAAAAAAAAACAGCTTATCGGGCCTGATCGGCACTACGAAATTGAGATGTTATGGCCAATTTCTCCCGCCAACTAAAGTTGGCAGTTTGGAGGGGAGAACGATCGCTAAGGCTGCCGCAACGGCACTTAGAAAAAAAAAACTTCTGTACATCAATGGAGTCAATGGAGCGGGGACGTATAACAGTATAGTACTGTTTACGTTTCATTGCTCACAATACAAACGTCATTTGCATTACAGTGTGGGGGCATTCCCTGCATTGTGTCACAGCTGACGTGTATTATTTGCATAACATTATACTTTTACATGTTTGCAGCATTTGCGGGTCACATTACTCATCATGTGATGATGTGCCAAGGGAAAATACTATACTCAACTCTTAAAGGAGAACCTCACATCATATCACACATTTTAATGAACTGAGCGACAATTATTTACATGATGTTACACATGTCACACATGTCACACATACACAGTATATTCATCTTCCTTTACATTACACAATGCTTGTAATGTGACACACATCTTTAAACGTTCATGTACATCTGTCTTCTCATGTTTACATATAGTTTTGGGTCCTCCCTATTTTCATGACGTCACTTATTGGACGCTCAATCACATTGCATATTTACATTGTAACCGTAGCATTACAAGCACTTCAACCTAACTTATACACACATGTACAGTAATTCAGCATTGGGACACCTTGTTAACTCATTCTATACCAACTATCCTCCTTACAGAAATGCATGCATATGCACACGACTATTCATTGTTGTCAACATGTCACAATAACATGCCTAATTACACATGTTACACAAAACTTTTCCCACGTCAATCTCAGCCTTTTTGTCTAATTACATGACTGACTGTTGCGTTCACAAGTGTTACATGCATTGCACATGCAACTATTTATTTGCAAGCAATGTTTCTACAAAGGTTCACGTCACATCATTGCCAAATATCATCATTCCCTGCAGAATACACACAACAAATACTTATAACAAGAACTGCACACAGCTTTCCACAGAAGTACTTTATTATGTTAATGTAACACCTTGCATTTTACTATGTCACCTGACATCATCACATACCTATTTAAAGGACGCCCATTACCTGATCATTCACAGCTACTCATTTCAAAATGTTGAGATTGTTTAGGAGACGGAGGAACATTCTTTTCTATGACATGCTTGATGATGAAGACAATCATATAGGGCAAGGGAGGGACACACCGAGGGACAGTGACAGTGACAGGGACAGTCACGCGGATACGACAGAGACAGGGAGAGGGACAGGAGATCAGAGGAGAAGACAGAGGAGACAAGTTGTGCCTCGTCCACGTCTGTACAGGGAGAGAACCCTGTTAGATGGGATGAGTGAGGAGGAGATTGTAAGTCGCTATCGTTTGAGTTCAGCAGCAATCTTAGCTCTTTATCAGGAATAAGGGGAGATTTAGATTTTTTCACAGTCAGAGGTCGTGCAGTCCCTGGGCTTGTTAAAATGCTGTGCTCATTACATTATCTTGCTTCCGCGTCATACCAGACAACTGTGGGCATAGTGGGCGGGGTCTCGCAATCTACATTCTCGCGGGCCTTGACCCAGTTTCTCTATGCACTCAATAGACGCGCTAGGAATTATATTCATTTTCCTACAGAGGCGACAGAGTGGCTGGAAGTCAGGACTGGCTTTTATAATATAGCAGGGATACCATGTGTGCTGGGTGCAATCGATTGCACACATGTTGCTTTGATTGCACCTAGTCAGAGTGAGCATGTGTACCGCAATCGTAAGCACTACCATTCACTCAATGTACAGGTGGTATGTGATGCCACGATGAGGATAATGCATGTGGTACCCAAATTCCCTGGTTCCAGTCACGATTCCTCCATCCTGAGGAACTCTTCAGTCTTCCATGCGTTCGAAGAGGGACATTTTGAACATGGTTGGCTGCTGGGTGAGTACACATTTACATGTTATAACACAAAACACATTTTTATTTAGGAATGTTGGCATTGTACAATTTGATCACTAATGTCAGCTTATGTGTGCTACATTCATTATAGGTGACTCAGGATACGGAATTAGGCCGTGGCTCTTGACTCCGGTGCTAAACCCTCAAACTGAAGCAGAGGAGAGGTACAATGCAGCCCATATATCTACAAGATCTGTTATAGAGAGGACATTTGGCCTACTCAAGACCAGATTTAGGTGTCTGGACAGAACTGGTGGGGCTCTTCTATACAAGCCTCAAAAAGTGTCTGATATTATCCTTGCCTGTTGCATTTTGCACAATGTTGCACTCAGGCACAATGTACAATCAGACCTAGCTGAGCCTTTGGTAGACGAGCATCCCACCCATGTAGCTGCTGAAAATGAACAAACAGCCAGTGGTGGCCAGACACGCCAGAATCTCATCAATTCATTTTTTTCTTGTAAGTAAAAACATATATGTTCCAAGTTCTACTTTTATACTTACATTATGTTATCTTAACAATAATGTTTTTTTATATACCCTTCTGGTAGGACACAGATGAATATGGGTTGCACACCTTTCTTTTCTCTGCTGTGTGCACAAAGGGATGTGGCACCGGTATGTTATTGTTGCACAGGTTATATAATCCCTCTTCAATTGTACTTTAGTTGTGTTTATGTGAATACAACTGGGGTAACAAAGCACTAATATTTTAGCATTGTGTTGTTCCTTATGCTAACACAATACACATATTATGCCCATACTCATTCATGCTTCTAGTATGCTTACATACAATGTTATTGGTGCAGTGTAACATGTACATCCATATGATGTGTACACCAGGCTGATTTACATTTTGAATGTCATGAAATATACATGGTGTTGCACATTTAACACCAAATACACACTTTGCTGTGTTGTTTACGGTACTGAAGATGGCATGTCAATGTTTGCAATTTATATATTGTTCCTTTGCATTATAGGTATATCTCCAGTATGACTGATCATGGTATGTATATTTGCTGACATCTCTCATAAGATGTGCCTACATCAATCTTCCTATAATTATTTGAAGTCAAAACCCAACATATTGGTTTAAACACAAATGTTACATATATGTACTTTCTGTATCATGTATATGCATTTAGCTACTCTTGAGCTTTCATGTGCATTGTATTAGAAAATGATTACTCCCATTTCATCACATTTTATGTATGTTTCCTTATAAATTCCATTAATGTAATATAGAGGTGTTTGGAGACAAGGGGATAACTGTAGTTATTTCTTTACTTACGGGAGATCATTCATCACGGATGAAATTGACTGATCCTAAAACTCCATGCATGAATGCCTGCAATCACAACAATGCGTACTACATCTTATATTTAGCAATGTTGGTGTTTTGTAATGCTAGGAATTAATAGTCAACATTAATTTACATTTGTGACATGTGTATGTATAAGTCACACGTGTGTGGATGTGTCCTACATGTACCAAGTGTTAAACTGTTAACAGAGAAGACAAATTTGGCACTAATGTTACTGTCATTTAGCATTATAATTTACCAATATGACAATGTTGGTAATATTTTTGCAATATAAATCACGTCACTTCATCATTATCATGATGATAATTATCAAGTATTGTCACAATTGTAACGTCAATCACGTGCACATTAGCATAGACACACTTTGTAAGACAACTGTTTGTGTCTGTATCAATTTGTGTAGGATCCATGTATAACACCGACAAATGATAACACCAGCTTTATTATGGTAGCTTATATCATCATATTGACTATACTATGTATTTTTAGAACGTTTAATAAACACAGTAAACTATAGTTAGTTAGGTTAATGAAATATACACAGAAACGTACTTCATTACATGATGTTGATGTCATAATCAGAACATCATGCATTGTAGGGGACCACAACATCTGGCCAATAACATTATTTGCTACAGTCCCAAACCATTTTATCAACATACCCATGTAACAAGAGATTTTTAACAAGAAATGGCTAGTTGGTTGTAAGTGTCCTTTACATTGGGAGAAGGAGTGGCTCAGTGAGTAAAGACACACACTGGCACTGAGATTTTGAAGCAGGGGAGTCTGGTTCAATTCCCGGTGTCGGCTCCTTGTGACCTTGGGCAAGTCACTTTATCTCCCTGTGCCTCAGGCGGCAAAAAATAAATTGTAAGTTCCACGGGCCAGGGACCTCAGCCTGAAAAATGTGTCTGTAAAGCGCTGTGTACAACTAGCAGCGCTATACATGAACATGCTCATATTATAATTATTATTATTATTATTGTTACATAGTTTCGACAGTCATACGTTCCATTACACAATAGAATTCACAAATGTGTTAGCAGAGTGGGAATGGTTGTTATATATAAAACACACCATGCCATAAAATGATAGTAGTCATTAAAGAACACTCAATAAAAATTCATGAGGCACTATTTTGCAACATCATTATGTTAATTAAGTGCTTATGCAATATAGGCATAAGGGTATCACATTTTTTATTGTTTGTTAATAAGCGCTGCAAGCAATATAAAATTAGTTCCATATGTAGTATAGTAGTCGGTGGCTCCTCCTCACAATCATCTCATATAAAGGTAGACTCTTCTGAAATCATACATTGATCCGATTGTATCTTCCCCGACATCTCTGAAATACAGCAAACACATGATGGTCAAATATGGCACCTTACTATATATGTATCCGTGACAACGCGTTACACAGCTCTATATGATTGTGTACATACACACGTCACTCACTTATATGTTAGAAGTACAAGTGTACATCAGTATGTAATGTTTCTTTAAATTTGTAGCAGGCATAACTATGTATATGATGTGAACGTTGCCTGTATACTGAAAAATGTGCGCGCACATCTTAGTGTGCGCACGCACTTCACGCTTGGCTGCACTAACTGTTAGCGCATGCGCAAAACAAAGCGTACGTTGTGCGTTCAATACATCTTGAAAATACCATTAAACATAAAATCTTTATTTCAAATACAATGAATACGAAACTACATTCGTTCTAAACGAGTACATCTGTATTCTTTTTAAACAGACGTGTTTGGACAGAAAGGACGGCCGATAACACAATGCGCAAATGCAATACGTGTGACGTCATGTTAAACCAGCGTGAAACGCACGCTAACTCTCCTCCCACTCAATTAACATTCTGCTAACGCCCACTTTACGGCTACAAACACTGAGCCGCACACATGACACACTGCAGTTACCGTTACTATAACAAAACATGACAGCCAATAGGCTTTGAGGCGCGCACGTCGCTTGGGGGCGGGACTTACATCCGTAATCCTTTTTAAGGACGCCTTGGGCCATGACAAGGGTCCCACATCATACGTGGTGGACCCGCTTTTAAATGTTGCATGATAACAAAACAGGTATGTGTTAGAGTTATGTTAAAATGTTGCTACTATGGTTAAAGGGATAGGAAAGTACGTATATTTATTCCGTCAGCAATGTGTACTACTCTTTCAGGTTATACTATATTGTATTCGGCAACAATTTCTTTGTGATCGCTACATGTTATGCAGTCTGCAATGTTACGCTGTATCCACGCATTGAAAGGGAAAATGGTGGTTAAAAAAAAAAAAAAAAAAAAAAAACATTTAAACGCACAGTCAACGCATAACGGTTGTTATATTTACCATTCTTCTAGAATTAACTCTTCGTCTGGCTGCAACTGGTCGCTCCAGAAATGCAAGGCATTTTCATCCACGCTTGACCCACCCGCTGAATCCAGTATGACACACATCTCCTCCATGAAGCGCTCATAGGAATCGCCACTGCTTTCTTCAAACAATTGGTCGGGAGGTAGGTTCATTTCTTCTGGTTCCCATTCCAATGCATTTTCAGCTGAAAGGCTTGGTACATAATCATAGTACTTTTGTTGTTGTACAATGTGGGTTTCAGGAATGGAGGGTGCAGATATTGCAGCAGGTATCGATTCACACGGAACAGTAGTAGCGGATCCATTGCTATTGGCATTAGGAATAAATATGCCTTTCACAACAATATATGTGCCCTCTTTCAGGGTAAAATGCTTTTCCTTTGCAATCTTCCAGAAACCATAGGTGTGTTCTAGCTTATCCTGCACACGTTCAAAAAAGTCATTAGTTGATAAAGTGAATCTTATTGAGGAATTAAAATTCCGCGCATGCCTACGGTCTTGGTAATAAGGATATTTAGCTCGAATCAAATCATAGATTTGGCGTGTGCTTGCTTTGTGTCCGCGACTGTTTAAAATTGCTTCTGAAACCATGTACTTATACCCTAAAAGGGGATTCATATTGTTAACGAATTCATCAGCCATGTCAGAGTAGCACAAAAGATGTGTGCAGTTCTGTCTTCTTTGCTCATCAAAATGATTCTGCTCAATGGCTAACAAATTCCTGTGTTTCGTTTTCAAGGTCAACAAAAGTAACTACTTTTACTCCTTATTTCAAACGCCAATTGGATGTGTCCTTTTAATTGGGTTAAGTTTTGTGGTTAGTGATAGGCGAATGTGGGAAAAACATGTATCATTTTTTTATCTCGTTTGTGAAAACATTCCTACACTTATTTCAGTAACATTGAGTTTTCTAGAAAAATAACAAAGAGCACTGTGTGAAAATAGTGCTTAGACAGCCATATCAGTAAATACACACACCTGCAAAATGAAATGTTTTTTTCCCACATACTTTTCTGTGTGTATTTGAAAGTCTGGTTAACTACCTGTCTGCATGAGTTTAAATACGTGTGTATCTATATATATATAAATATATCTCTCTCATAAAAATATATATATATATATATATATATATATATATAAAGTGTATATTGTACTATATGTATAGTGTGTGTGTGTGTGTGTGTGTGTGTGTGTGTGTGTGTGTGTGTGTGTGTGTGTGTGTGTGTGTGTGTGTGTGTGTATATATATATATATGTATATATATATATATATTATATAATATATTATATATATATAATGTATCTTTTTTTTTTTTTTTTATATTGCAGGAGTACACACAACATATTGATGGCAGTAAGTAGGCCTTGTATGAAACCTATTTAAATGGTGATAAACATGAGTGAATTAAGTCATAACATTTGTTTGCACCCAATAATGTTAGAGGCTCACACTTAGTATAGTTGTCAAACATTAGGCCTGTATTATTAAAATAGTGTGTTTTCACAAGGAAGCATGAAGTGTATGTTTTTTGTAAATACATCTATACCAGTTTAGATAGTACTATATATACACACACACACACACACACACACACACACAGTGTGTGTGTGTGTCTGTGTGTGCATATATCAATACATACTACATATATTTTAGTATAAATTCAGAGATGTTCTTGAAACAAGAACACATAAATGATTAAAGGACAACATTACAATGGCCACCAAAGGTTAGTAATATTTAACACAAAATCCTGCTGTACACGTACAAGAAAGATGTTTGCAGTTAAATAGGTGCTTTTATAATTGCATGAAAATAATATGCACATGCAATGATTACATCAATTAACACACCCAAATGCAATGTTTTGCTGCAAAGTCAATGGCAGCTTCTCTAAACTTAGCAACTGGCTCCTGGTGGACCATTACTGAACAGACGATTAAAACATAAATATTTATAACACTATTCATTAATTAGGAGTGTTAACATTTCCAAAACTTCACGTGTACAAGAACATACTTGAAAGTTTGGAAACAACACAGTCTTCAGCATACATACAATAGTAATTAGATAATCTGAAGTCAACAAAACAAGGCCAAAGACATATTTTCTGAATTATAACATTTATTTTTTTTGTTCCTTTTGCGAGCGAGTAACAGGCCTGCTTGTTGTCTCTTGAATTTTCCTTTTTCTTTTGCCACCAACTTTAGGCACAACAGAGCCACATTGAGTGGCCTCTGGCACTTCACGGGCAGGGCTTGTGGCCAGTGACTGTTCACCTACGGGGCTTGTGGCCAGTGACTCACCTACAGGGCTTGTGGCCAGTGACTCACCTACAGGGCTTTTGGGCAGTGATTCACCTACAGGGCTTTTGGGCAGCGATTCACCTACAGGGCTTTTGGGCAGCGATTCACCTACAGGGCTTTTGGGCAGCGATTCACCTACAGGGCTTTTGGGCAGCGATTCACCTACAGGGCTTTTGGGCAGCGATTCACCTACAGGGCTTTTGGCCAGTGACTCACCTACAGGGCTTTTGGGTAGTGACTGTTCACGGACAGGGCTTGTGCCCACTGACACATGTGAGCAAGTTGGTAGACACTGCACAAGTGATGGTTGGTCTGTTTCATGTGTGTCTTGTTTTGTTTTTGTCGCCTCCTTTGTAGGTGTCTGCTGCTGAATTTGTACAGATGGCAGCGGTAGGATGTCATCAGGAACCTGCACAGCAATGTCTGCTACTTGACCGGTAACATTTGGGCCTGGTGAATGAATATCAGATGAATGTGGTGAAAACTGACCTGCATGAACAGATCCTGGCTGGGAGGTGTTGAATTGTGGTACATTAGTCATTCTCCAGTAATTAGCTTGTGTTTGCTGAACAACTAATGCTTCGAATGAGGTGTTGATTTTTTGCAACTGTTTAGGCACTTCAATGAAGACTCTGTGGAGATGTGCCAATTGTGAAACTGTTTCTTCCTGCAGTGCAATCATCGTTTCCAGCACTGTCATCAGGTCAGAATGGCGACGATTTTCTGCTTCCACAATTTTTCCCTCAGAAGCTACAATTGCATCATATGTGGTATTTGCTGGACGTTTTGGCGGTAAAACAGTTTCAATTGGAACCTCTTCATGGTCACTTGCTTGTATTTGTGTGTCTATGGCGGCGGCGGCGGCATCATCATCATCATCATCATCATCAAAATCCTCTTCATCATGTTCTACAAATAAATGTACACATTATTAAATGGCATGTTAATCTCTGCTGTGTTACTATGTAATTGTACTGTGTCATAAGTAACAACTAACATGTTTCCATACGTTTTATAACCTCACATTAAAAACTACCTTGACTTAAGAATAATGTTTGGACTCAGTATGAAATATGAGTGAATGAAAACTTGCTGTAAACTCACAACTCCTACATGATAGTTAACATCACTAACACAATACAAGTTGCCTTACACTTCATTTTCACTGACACTAAGTAATCCTATTTAAAGAAGATGTGCAAAACAAATAATGAACATGACAACATAACATATAGAAGAGCACATATTATATGGCCACCAACTGATACACTCACCTTCTAGGTGTGTTGAGCTGGCTGACCCAGGTGAAGACACTTGTTCAGTCTCAGGTGACACATGTCCTTCAGGGGCAACTATATATAACAATAACATAAGTTTTACATTTACATGTGTAAATATTGAACAAACAGTTATTGTATGTTCTGTATTTATGAGTACCTAACAGCATCATTTCCTTAACCCAAAATGTGTGTGTGAAAGTGAACATAAATAGTTGTAATAACAATGTACATGCCTGTGTACTTAGAACTTTTGAGTTCCCTAACATAAAACATACTATGTTCCTGCAGTAATGCGTGAGGATAAATAGATAAAATTTGTACATAAAAATCATATGTTGTGTAGTGATATCAGTATCATAATGTACATAACTATCATGAGATGACCATTCACAATGGTTATCATGAAGGTGGTCATATTGCAAAAAGTGTTGTTTTTGGTAGAGGATATGTGTGGTACATTAATATAAGATGTGGCACACATGAATGTGGCTGTGACTAAACAAGACAACACATGCAGTGTGTGATAATGTGTCGTTGATAGTAGTAGTTCAACTATAGATATGAGTGAACTAATGTGTGACGTACGCTTTGATAAGTAATGAGTTGTTGGGGCATTTAGTAGCTAAAGTGTAGCTTTCAAATGAGTGTGATTAACTTCAGTTGTGCTAGTCAGGTTGTAAGAACGGTATTCCCTTCCCCAAAAAGCCTAATCAGCCACACCTTTCAATTACTTGAAACAGGTGAAAATGGTGTGAACTAAGTTGACCCTAAAATGAGGCTGTAATTAGTGTGTGTGCTGAACCCCACCCCCTCTGTTGAAGTGTATGCTGTGATGAGATATTAATTGCAGCTGCTTTAACACAATGGTAGATGAGCTAAATAGTCGTGTGCAGTTTTTAAGTTATGAAAACAATGACATAAAATATGATACGTGTGCCTCATTATGCTGTCTGTATATGACTTAAAGCAAAAATGGACCTTTTCATAAACAACTATAGATGTGTTAGTGCAAGTGATGTTTGTAGGCCGTTGCATGCAATATATTTGATGCATGCTTAAAATAGGCAGTAATGTCATGTTTGTCGGAGTAAAATAAATAAAATACACAATAATATTATACATATTTCTGTTCTGTACCTGTAGCTAGTAATAATTTCTCATTAACATGTGTTACACATGTGTACTACCCTGTTGTTCCCCATCTTCGCCCACCATCAATTGCTTCCACTGCAGCAATGCATTTTGGGAATTCACATGTAAATGAGCACGCAATGGCACGTGCTATATTAGTTACTGCTTTTAGTAGGACTACAACATATATGTCTATTTTGAGATATATATATATACAGAATCAGACATATACATATATAGATGCAGGTATGCTTATATTGTGAAGACAGTATAAAAAGCAGTGTAACTATGCAAAATAACTGTAAGCAACGACACGCCTAGTACAGTAATATTTCTCACCTGGTGGAAATTGTGAGGGGTAAATTCCTATATCACGGTCACCAGGTAAGCCTTCCACGACGACGGGAAGTAATTTTGCCCGAAGCAGCTCCTCCAATGGACTTAATATGAGACGTTGTGGTGTCGGGCCACCTCCAGTGCCAGTAGCATGCACGCGTTGGTGTTGTATTTTCTTTTTCAATTTGGACCTAATATCATCAAATCTCTTGTGACAATTCCGCTTGTCCCTCACATGATTCCCACATGCATTGACACCAATGACTATTGTGTCCCACATTTCTTTTCTGCTTGCTGAACTTGTCCGCCCTTGAAAAACATATAAAATATATGAGGTAAATGATTAATAATAGAAGCACCAGTTTCCTACACTGCTAGCTGTTCCAAGAGATAGCAAACATGCTGTTTTATGTGTAATATGTGAAGCACATGAGCATTCACTACTAAACCTATACATGTAAGCAAGGTTGCATTCATATTGTATGCAGTTATGGCAAATTGACCGCCTGTGTTTAGTTGTCCTTGTAAGGCATGATAAAAAGCTGTGTTTCCAGACTAATTAACATAGAAAGATATTCTGAACCCATATTTGCATATGAACAAAACTCAGATGACCTAGGATCACATGTATTTGAATAATAAATGTAAAGGTACACTTACCTAGTAAATGTCCATATATACTGTCATAGTGCTCCAGAATGCCAGTGACAAGAGCTGTATTTTCCTGGTCATTGAAGCGAGGATTACGTGGCTTCTCCACACGTTTCTTCCGAGCAGGTTTAGGGTCAGAGCTTGGCTGGTGCTGACTGGACTCTCCTTCTTCCAATGGAAGAGCCTCCAAAAGCTGGCCACCAGCAAGCACGCCACCACCAGACACCCCATCAGCAACTGCACCACCAGCAGCACTCCCAGCACCAGCACTCCCACTCCTAGCACCAGCACTCCCACTCCTAGCACCAGCACTCCCACTCCTAGCAACAGCACTCCCACTCCCAGCAACAGCACTCCCACTCCCAGCAACAACACTCCCACTCACAGCAACAGCACTCCCACTCACAGCAACAGCACTCCCAGCAACAGCACTCCCACTCCCAGCAACAGCACTCCCACTCCCAGCAACAGCACTCCCACTCCCAGCACCAGCAATCCCACTCCCAGCAACACCACTCGATGCACCAGCAACATCACTCCCCTGAACAGTACGTTCACTCCGACGCGTACTCGCACGAGTAGCACTCCCACTCCCACCAGCATCACTCTTCCCACGCTTTGCGGGCATACTTCCAGCACTCACAAAAAACAGACAACTAATGTACAGCCAATCACACGAAACACTTCCACATATAAAACAAGACAAAGATGTAAACAAAACAACAATGGACAAAGCTCACCCAATACACAACAAGTCTCTCCGTCAATATGCAAATGTTCAATCAGCCAGCTCTGTGCGTCTCTCTCTCTCTCACTCCCAACAACACAGAGAATGATTAGCAGTACACGTTGCCTTTAAATATGGCGCGCAATCCAAAACATGCTTGTTTCGCCTGATTCAGCAAGATTTGTGATTGGGCAACCTATCAGCACCCCGCCACGCACGCCGATACACCTGTGTGTGATCGGCTAATCATCGTGAGAGTGGGCGGATTTGTTTTCGGGTTGATTTTGAATGTATTCGGCACTTACTGCATACGGAGAGGAAAAATCGCCATTAACATGACTAATCGGTAAGCTTGCCGATTTCACTTAATCGACGCTTACTGCATGAGGCCCCAAGCCCCATAGTAATAGGGCTTAAATGTTAGAGCAAAGCCATTAGCACAGTGATTGTTTTTTTTGGTTGATATAATACTGTATCATTTTCTCATACTTACTCACTACAGAGCACCACAACAGGATATTATTTGGGAATAATTGACAATACTAAAGTAATAATCCCTGAAGAACAGGGCATTACTGGCCAATAATGGCCTGGCTGGAAGAGTTGAAGGCCCGAGGCGAAGCCAAGGGACTTTAACCCAGCCAGGGCATTATTAGCCAGTAATGCCATGTTCTGAGGGTATTATTACTATTATAGGCTAAATGTAGGCTTATTTTCATAAATAATAGACACTTTTGTGTAGTTATATAGATTTTTTTATTAAAATAAAATGGTAAATACATTAAACCACCTCTATATACACTTACTCTGCAGCTATCTATATTCGCACACTGCTGCCCCCTCTGTACACACACACACACGCACGCACGCACGCACGCACACACACACTCACACA
>NC_134484.1:79211098-79256098 GCF_040206685.1 Ascaphus truei
ACATTGATACATCCGGTCCCCGGCGCTGCCTGCGCGGGGTGGGAGATAGTAGCGGGGTGTTTCTCTGTCCCATCCCGTGTGTGTGTGTGTGTGTGTGTATCGGAGAGAGAGAGAGTGAGTGTGTGTGTGTATGGGAGAGAGAGTGTGTGTGTATGGGAGAGAGTGTGTGTAAGGGAGAGAGTGTGTATGGGTATGAGTGTGTGTGTGTGTGTGTGTGTGTGTGTGTGTGTGTGTGTGTGTGTGTGTGTGTGTGTGTGTGTGTGTGTGTGTGTGTGTGTGTGTGTGTGTGTGTGTGTGTGTGTATGGTTATGAGAGAGTGTGTGTGTGTGTGTGTGTATGGGTATGAGAGAGAGTGTGTATGTGTATGGGTATGAGAGAGAGAGAGTGTGTGTGTGTGTGTGTGTGTGTGTGTGTGTGTGTGTGTGTGTGTGTGTGTGTGTGTGTGTGTGTGTGTGTGTGTGTGTGTGTGTGTGTGTGTGTGTGTGTGTGTGTGTGTGTATGATTGTGTATGAGAGAGAGAGAGAGAGAGAACATGTAGGACACCAGAGGTACCCCCCCACCCAGTAAGTCATCCCCCCCACCTACCAAGTCAGTCAGTCATACCCCCCCACCCTGTCAGTCAGTCATCCCGCCCACCCAGTCATTCAGTCACCCCCCCACCCAGTCAGTCATAAGTCAAAAGTCAGTCATAGTCAGTTATCCCACCCCCCCGCCCTCTGCCCAGTCTAGAGGCAGGGTTGGGGTGAGACTAGGTGGCGAGTAGATTTTTTGGTTTGGCGAGTAGATTTTTGGGTGATTTGTCAAGCACTGCTTATGTGGATATGAGAATTAAAATTCATAGGCATAAAAGAAATTTTTGATAGACTCTGGAGAAATAAAGTTTGCTGGAGGAGAAAAAAGGCAGAAAGGAATAAAAATGAGATTGAGAATAAAAGGAGAGAGAGAGAAGGGAGTGTGAGAGTGAAATACTAACATGAGAGGATGAGACTGAGAGGAGAATCACAAATAAATCAGTGCAATCTAATAATAAGATTCACAGCACTCAATCACATTGAAGCCAGTGGGTGAATAAATGTGATAGGGCCCTGGCCGGCACTTTCACATTTTAATTACTGTATTTTAATCTCATGTATTCTTACACAATGGAAATACTTTTATCTTATCTTTCAGGAAACTTTTTATCCCACCAGGAATCAACCCAGTCAAATCCAAGCTGTCTCTCTGCCAGAGATGATTTTTTATGTGTAATTGGCCCCAAATAGTGTGCACCTCATACGCGGCCTCACCATGCACCTCACTGCTGTGAGCCACAGTGAGCCACTACTTAGCTGCAACAACTTTGTTTGTGGTCAGACTGAATTATTATTTGTGTTGCTGCAGTTCAGTGCGTGTCCGGCAGGTGGCGCACTAAATATCTTTGCCTATGATACTGATACACTGAATGGTACAATGAAGTGAGTGCAGGTGTTTGGAGGAGAAGATAAATGTACATATGTGTCTTTGTTTAGTGACCTTTTACAGTACTGTACATGCCTACTGTTGCAGTTTCACACTATATTAAAAAACACTATGGGGCCTAAGCAATAAGCGGCGAAAAATTAAAGCGCCAAGCTGTTTATAGCGCCAGTTTTGACAGCGTTACTATCACGGGATGTAGAAAGCCCCGAATACCAGGGATAGCAACATTTGCAAAACTGGCGAGTAGCCGGCGACGTGATGATCGCACCTCGGAAAATGGCTTACCCGGCGATTTCTATCTGCTGCAGAGAGATCCGCCTTAAATTATCTAATATAAGATGTAATACTAGTGTATTGTAGCAGGGGGTCTCCGGAGCAGAACCTCATTAATTTGAGGTCCGGGGACCCCATGCTTCCTGAGATACAGGCCCCATTATGGGTTGCCGGTATCTCCTATGCATTTTATTCCCACGGTCACGTTACAAAGATGGATATTTAATGGGTATTACAACCCAAATAAAAGAGAAGGAGTGGCTCAGTGAGTAAAGACACTGTCTGGCAGTTTGAAGCAGGGGAACCTGGTTCAATTCCTAGTGTCAGCTCCTTGTGACCTTGGGCAAGTCACTTTATCTCCCTGTGCCTCAGGCACCAAAAACATAGATTGTACGCTCAACGGGGCAGGGACCTGTGCCTGCAAAATGTCTCTGTAAAGACCTACGTAAAACTAGCAGCGCTATATAAGAACATTAAACAAAAAGTGAACAAATTTGTTACCGTATATGCTATCCACTATGGTAATGAAGCTGCTTTAATATAATTTTTATTACGTGTGCGAGAGCAGGGGGTCTCCTGAGATGAACCGCATTGATTTCAGCCTCGGGAACCCACTGCATCTCGAGTTACAGGCCCTTGTATGGGGTGACGGTATCTCCTCCAGTATTTAAATGTCCCACGTCACTTGACACAGACGATTTAAAAATGGCGGTGATACCAGCACCCGATGCCCAATACCGGGGCCTGTAACTCGGGAAGCAGGGGGTCCCTGAGACAGAAATCAAAGCAGTTCAGCTCATGCACATTATTAATAAAATTTACATTAAAGCAGCTTCATTACCTTAGCAGATAGCCGCTAAGGCAATGAAGGGGGCTAAGACACAATAGCAGTTTTATTAGTGGCAATTGCCCTGTAGACGGACGTTCACAGAGGTACACAATTGGAGACTTTATAAGGTGAAATTATAATAGGCTTTATTGTGCCTTTTCCTTTCATCAGGAAATCATCCAAACACAGGGGGGGAACAAAGCTTCTATTCACTTGGGAGTATTTCTAGTGAAATCGTATGCAATTAATTCACATCTCCCTTAGTCAAGAATGTCTCGCAGCCCCAAAACATATAGCATGAAATAAGCAGCTATAAACAGTCTCTTAATAATGAAAGTCTTATCTGTTTCTTGCTGTAGAATAAGCTTCTCTGCTCTCCTGGAACCGCACCCGTGCGTGCACAGAAAATATCAGCATCCAGGTTTAGAAGTCTTATTTGGTGTCTTGCAATCAGCTATGCTGGGCAGAGCTCAAGACCGGTCAGCTCCAGAGATGTGTGTTCTCTTCGTCAGTCTCTCCTGGGAGACTCAAGAACACTCCTCTGTCTCCAAAGGTCAGCTCTCATTCAGAGCTAAGGAGTCACTTCCTGTCTCAACAGACAGGCTTTTGTAAGCAATTAGGCAGGTGGTGTTTATTAATTGACTACCAGCAGTTAACCACCACACTGCTAGATTAAAGGCACATTACTTGAACAGGGATTACTCCCCTGTTACATACCTCCCCTGTTTGTGGGAAGCTCAGGCTTGCCACGGCCAAAGCCCATCCTTCCACTCTCATTCTAGATATCTCAGTGACTTGAATGAGAGTGGATGGAGGAAGAGAACCCTCAGTCCTGTTGGGATTGGAGCCCTTTCTCCAGTTTATTCGTGTCTCCTCCTGAAGGTGTTTGAGATCAGCACCCCTCAGTCGCTCGAGGAGGACTTTCTCCAAGTATAGTCTTTTTTCTATGTGCGCGGTCATGAGATTTCCCTCGCGTCGGGTGCTTGTCTTATTGTAGGCATACTGTATGGCAGCAGTTGTAGAGCGTTTAAAAACAGCCCCTTTTAGATTAAGTTGCAATTCCACACCCACTTCCAGAGAATGTCCCATCTTTTCAGCTTCATCAGCTAAGGATTCTTCTGGTTTTAATTCAGCACGTGTACCTTCTTTTGTTGCCTGCTGGGTGGTTGAAGGTTTTGCTAGTGCTTGTTTAGGTGGTTCAAATTTTGCAACCTTGTCTTTCAGATGAGCGGTATTCCCAGCTCTCACTGTACCCTTGTCTTCATGGGTTTTTGAGGCTGTGGGATACTGATGCTTAGTCAGGGTCAATACTTGTCCTTGTAGGACTGTAATCTCATCCGCGAGAGATCCCTGTTTTTTGAGTGCGTCTTGCAAGTCTCTTCTCAGGGAATTTATCTGCATGCTTTGCTTTCTCTGAGCTTGCCTCCACATTTTTATTGCATTGTGAAGCACTATGAACTTCTTGGCTTGGGCCACAGTTACTTGTTTCAGTTTCTGGACCTTCTTGTGCTCCCTTTTGTGCCGCGTCACCTGGGTTCTAAGCTTGGCTTTTAGCATTGCTTTGGTGATGCTCAGGGTAGCCTTCAGTTTCTCATGCTGCTTTGCGGGGACATACTGGGTCATCAGACGTTCCTGCAGCACTTGAATTTCTTTAGCAGCCTGCAGCTTTTCTTCCTGCAGCGTTTGCTGCTTCTCCTCAGCATATTGGAGGTGTGTACGCAGACCTTGCAGTTGGTTCTGCAGTCGGTGCTCTGCTTCAAACTTTTCCTTGACTTCTTCTGTCAACTGAAAATTTTCTTCTTTCAGTTTAAGTTTTCTCTTTTTTCAGTCTCTGTATTCTTCAGGGCTTCTTTGCAGTCCTTCTTCCATTTACGCACATCTGCTTTGACAATGACAATCTCCTCGCGTGATACTTCCTTCTCTAGGTTGAGGGTCTGAAGCTCCTTCTGAGAGACTTTGAGATCTGTACCAAGATTACCAATAGTTTCTTTAGCAATGTCCAGCTCCTCAGTGAGACTGTGTAGTTCCTTTCTGGAATCTTCCAGGTCTGTGCGGCAGCTGTTTGTCTCATGATGTGAGGCATCAAGTGCTCTGCGGAGTGTCTGAACCTCTTTCTGAGATACGTCCACTTCTATCCAGACACTGTTGACCTCCTGTTGTGAGGCATTCAGCTCTATACGAAGAGTGCGAACCTCTTGCTGGAAGACTGTCATCTGCTTCAGTGCCTCCTCATACTTCCGCTTTAGCGTAGCCACCATTTTATCAGATTGGCTCTGCTTTTCATCCATGGCGGAAATAGTAGCCTTTGCAGTATCTAGCTCAGTCTTGAGATCGTCCAATTCTGTCCTGGCTAAAGAGTAAATTGTGAGCACATCTTTTTGTAGCCTCACGTTATTTTTCTGTAGCTCTGTGTTATCTGCTCTCTTAAATTTCAATTGTTCTCGAAGTAGATCACAGTCACGCCTGGCAATTTTCAGGGCGTCTTCAGGGCTGGTCAAGGGATCGTCACTCACTGGTTCCGGCTCCGCTGCCCTGGGATGACTGGTTGAGGGTTCCTCACTGTTGGCACCGGACAGACACTTCTTTGGGGTACACGACTTCTGCCTTGAGCCCTCTGGATATTCGGTTAACCGCGGGACAAATTCTCCATTTTCTCTAGGCTGCAGGGCAACTCGGTCCCCCTTTTCCTCCACAGGATCTGCGGACGTGTCTGTTCCTTCCACGGTAAGTGAAGAACTGCTTTTCTTTTTCCGCCTTTTTGATTTGGATGACACCGTCCCTTCAGGGATATTGGGGTCTCCATCTTCATTTGAAATTTTAGCAGCTTCATTATATATGCCAGGCTTTTCTTGCAGTTGCTTTAGCTGACAGAAATATTGGGTGATCTGCTGCTCCCGCTCTGTCTCCTGTTGATCATATTCGTCATCAAAGGGAGCGGTCTTTTCTGTTCGTGCTGAGTTCAGGCACTCCCACCATTCTTGGGGTGTTTTGTGAGTGTGACTCGGTTCGGGTTCCCCATAAGAGATGTCTTCCTCTTTATTGGACTGGAAGGGCCACTCTTCCGTGGGGTAGGGTTCATTACAGGAACGCTGCATCTTGGCCTCCATTTTTAGGCTATCAGGTGTAATTTGTCAGGAGGCGCTATTGTAGCTGTTGCCACTGTATTTGCTAGAACCCCCAATTGTGGTAGTCCTACAGGTGGGCATATTTTGCTTGTAGAAGTCGTAGCTCTCACAGGCATCTCTGTAGAATTTTTTATCTTGGATAAGTTTTACAATATCAGCAGTACTGTGCATGCATTTTCTCTCATCAGGTATACAAGATGTGCAGTTGCTAGGTAAAACTCTCATTAGGTATGCTGAATGTGTAGTTGCTAGGAAAAAAAGTTCTGTTTGCTTTACACCATTTATTTGCTAGGTGCAATCTCTCCGCTTCAGCAACAAAATTTGGTTTTCTGCCTGAGTTCAGTAATTTTCAGTCTCATCTTTGGGTATTATGGCATTCACACTTCACACTTTGGGTGTCTGTTTTTGCTCCCAAGATATATATAGGCAGACTTTTTTTACTTGCAGAAAAAAAACCATTCTTTGCAGTGGACTATTTCTTTCATTCCCGGCATGGTGACTCAACATTCAGCAATAGGTTTTGAAAAACCTTTTACACAGTTCAGAAATCACTTTTTCCCCTATAGGGCAATTTTACACTCAGAATTTGTTTGCTAAAAATTCCCCTACTTCAGCACAGTCTTGTATCAATTTTCACACTTTTCTGCATATATTCCATTCACAGCTGGTAGCCCTATGCGGTGTGGCAACCTTTATTTGCAAAATCAGTACCACTCGTGTGTCACCATCTGTATTCACTGCTTCAGCGAAACTTTTGAAAACAACAAACACCTATCCCTTTTTAAGGGCTGACTCACTTCTTGAACCCTGACTATGGCTGAAAGGCAAAACCCCTATTTCAATGACCATATTACACTTTGTGATAGGCAAATTAAGGTTTAGCTACTGCACCGACACACTTTATTCGAGCAAATACCCAGTATGTACCTGGCAGATACCTGGAATGCGCCGCTCCTCCCCTCTGACAAGCCCCGTTGCGTTTGCCTTCCCAGCCTGGGTTCATGCCTGGCTGACGGGCGGCTGATCTGTTAAATGATAATGATTAGGATTTAATAGGCTGCAATGCTTCGCGTGTCTACCAGATGGCATAAATTCATGAATTGTAATGCAGTATATATATATATATACTGTGCAGTATTGCAGCCAGCGGGAATAAAATGCTTCAATCCCTGCTTGGAAAATACCTCAATGCACTCGGGCAGAAAACAGTCACAAACCTCAATACACCCGGGTATACCCGAATTTGTGGGACTAGCCGAGCTCGAATAAAGTGTGTCGCCAGTGTACTTCAGCAGTCTCTTCTGGGTTTTTTTTGTAAGTTTCAGTGCAGTGTGGTTTCAGTGGTGTGTATCCCTTTAATTCCGATCTCTGCTGCATGGGGTTTTTTTGTTTTTGTTTTTTTTCTAAGTTTCTCAGATTGTTTGTAGGCAAAAAGCATAAAAAAAATTTCACATAAAAATCTCCGGTCCTTTTTAACTACAAAGACACCTCTTGTCCCACCTCGGACACCATATGTAGACGGACGTTCACAGAGGTACACAATTGGAGACTTTATAAGGTGAAATTATAATAGGCTTTATTGTGCCTTTTCCTTTCATCAGGAAATCATCCAAACACAGGGGGGGGAACAAAGCTTCTATTCTCTTGGGAGTATTTCTAGTGAAATCCTATGCAATTAATTCACATCTCCCTTAGTCAAGAATGTCTCGCAGCCCCAAAACATATAGCATGAAATAAGCAGCTATAAACAGTCTCTTAATAATGAAAGTCTTATCTGTTTCTTGCTGTAGAATAAGCTTCTCTGCTCTCCTGGAACCGCACCCGTGCGTGCACAGAAAATATCAGCATCCAGGTTTAGAAGTCTTATTTGGTGTCTTGCAATCAGCTATGCTGGGCAGAGCTCAAGACCGGTCAGCTCCAGAGATGTGTGTTCTCTTCGTCAGTCTCTCCTGGGAGACTCAAGAACACTCCTCTGTCTCCAAAGGTCAGCTCTCATTCAGAGCTAAGGAGTCACTTCCTGTCTCAACAGACAGGCTTTTGTAAGCAATTAGGCAGGTGGTGTTTATTAATTGACTACCAGCAGTTAACCACCACACTGCTAGATTAAAGGCACATTACTTGAACAGGGATTACTCCCCTGTTACATACCTCCCCTGTTTGTGGGAAGCTCAGGCTTGCCACGGCCAAAGCCCATCCTTCCACTCTCATTCTAGATATCTCAGTGACTTGAATGAGAGTGGATGAGAGTGTAGAGTGGGATTGGAGCCCTTTCTCCAGTTTATTCGTGTCTCCTCCTGAAGGTGTTTGAGATCAGCACCCCTCAGTCGCTCGAGGAGGACTTTCTCCAAGTATAGTCTTTTTTCTATGTGCGCGGTCATGAGATTTCCCTCGCGTCGGGTGCTTGTCTTATTGTAGGCATACTGTATGGCAGCAGTTGTAGAGCGTTTAAAAACAGCCCCTTTTAGATTAAGTTGCAATTCCACACCCACTTCCAGAGAATGTCCCATCTTTTCAGCTTCATCAGCTAAGGATTCTTCTGGTTTTAATTCAGCACGTGTACCTTCTTTTGTTGCCTGCTGGGTGGTTGAAGGTTTTGCTAGTGCTTGTTTAGGTGGTTCAAATTTTGCAACCTTGTCTTTCAGATGAGCGGTATTCCCAGCTCTCACTGTACCCTTGTCTTCATGGGTTTTTGAGGCTGTGGGATACTGATGCTTAGTCAGGGTCAATACTTGTCCTTGTAGGACTGTAATCTCATCCGCGAGAGATCCCTGTTTTTTGAGTGCGTCTTGCAAGTCTCTTCTCAGGGAATTTATCTGCATGCTTTGCTTTCTCTGAGCTTGCCTCCACATTTTTATTGCATTGTGAAGCACTATGAACTTCTTGGCTTGGGCCACAGTTACTTGTTTCAGTTTCTGGACCTTCTTGTGCTCCCTTTTGTGCCGCGTCACCTGGGTTCTAAGCTTGGCTTTTAGCATTGCTTTGGTGATGCTCAGGGTAGCCTTCAGTTTCTCATGCTGCTTTGCGGGGACATACTGGGTCATCAGACGTTCCTGCAGCACTTGAATTTCTTTAGCAGCCTGCAGCTTTTCTTCCTGCAGCGTTTGCTGCTTCTCCTCAGCATACTGGAGGTGTGTACGCAGACCTTGCAGTTGGTTCTGCAGTCGGTGCTCTGCTTCAAACTTTTCCTTGACTTCTTCTGTCAACTGAAAATTTTCTTCTTTCAGTTTAAGTTTTCTCTTTTTTCAGTCTCTGTATTCTTCAGGGCTTCTTTGCAGTCCTTCTTCCATTTACGCACATCTGCTTTGACAATGACAATCTCCTCGCGTGATACTTCCTTCTCTAGGTTGAGGGTCTGAAGCTCCTTCTGAGAGACTTTGAGATCTGTACCAAGATTACCAATAGTTTCTTTAGCAATGTCCAGCTCCTCAGTGAGACTGTGTAGTTCCTTTCTGGAAACTTCCAGGTCTGTGCGGCAGCTGTTTGTCTCATGATGTGAGGCATCAAGTGCTCTGCGGAGTGTCTGAACCTCTTTCTGAGATACGTCCACTTCTATCCAGACACTGTTGACCTCCTGTTGTGAGGCATTCAGCTCTATACGAAGAGTGCGAACCTCTTGCTGGAAGACTGTCATCTGCTTCAGTGCCTCCTCATACTTCCACTTTAGCGTAGCCACCATTTTATCAGATTGGCTCTGCTTTTCATCCATGGCGGAAATAGTAGCCTTTGCAGTATCTAGCTCAGTCTTGAGATCGTCCCATTCTGTCCTGGCTAAAGAGTAAATTGTGAGCACATCTTTTTGTAGCCTCACGTTATTTTTCTGTAGCTCTGTGTTATCTGCTCTCTTAAATTTCAATTGTTCTCGAAGTAGATCACAGTCACGCCTGGCAATTTTCAGGGCGTCTTCAGGGCTGGTCAAGGGATCGTCACTCACTGGTTCCGGCTCCGCTGCCCTGGGATGACTGGTTGAGGGTTCCTCACTGTTGGCACCGGACAGACACTTCTTTGGGGTACACGACTTCTGCCTTGGGCCCTCTGGATATTCGGTTAACCGCGGGACGAATTCTCCATTTTCTCTAGGCTGCAGGGCAACTCGGTCCCCCTTTTCCTCCACAGGATCTGCGGACGTGTCTGTTCCTTCCACGGTAAGTGAAGAACTGCTTTTCTTTTTCTTTTTCCGCCTTTTTGATTTGGATGACACCGTCCCTTCAGGGATATTGGGGTCTCCATCTTCATTTGAAATTTTAGCAGCTTCATTATATATGCCAGGCTTTTCTTGCAGTTGCTTTAGCTGACAGAAATATTGGGTGATCTGCTGCTCCCGCTCTGTCTCCTGTTGATCATATTCGTCATCAAAGGGAGCGGTCTTTTCTGTTCGTGCTGAGTTCAGGCACTCCCACCATTCTTGGGGTGTTTTGTGAGTGTGACTCGGTTCGGGTTCCCCATAAGAGATGTCTTCCTCTTTATTTGACTGGAAGGGCCACTCTTCCGTGGGGTAGGGTTCATTACAGGAACGCTGCATCTTGGCCTCCATTTTTAGGCTATCAGGTGTAATTTGTCAGGAGGCGCTATTGTAGCTGTTGCCACTGTATTTGCTAGAACCCCCAATTGTGGTTGTCCTACAGGTGGGCATATTTTGCTTGTAGAAGTCGTAGCTCTCACAGGCATCTCTGTAGAATTTTTTTTCTTGGATAAGTTTTACAATATCAGCAGTACTGTGCATGCATTTTCTCTCATCAGGTATACAAGATGTGCAGTTGCTAGGTAAAACTCTCATTAGGTATGCTGAATGTGTAGTTGCTAGGAAAAAAAGTTCTGTTTGCTTTACACCATTTATTTGCTAGGTGCAATCTCTCCGCTTCAGCAACAAAATTTGGTTTTCTGCCTGAGTTCAGTAATTTTCAGTCTCATCTTTGGGTATTATGGCATTCACACTTCACACTTTGGGTGTCTGTTTTTGCTCCCAAGATATATATAGGCAGACTTTTTTTACTTGCAGAAAAAAAACCATTCTTTGCAGTGGACTATTTCTTTCATTCCCGGCATGGTGACTCAACATTCAGCAATAGGTTTTGAAAAACCTTTTACACAGTTCAGAAATCACTTTTTCCCCTATAGGGCAATTTTACACTCAGCATTTGTTTGCTAAAAATTCCCCTACTTCAGCACAGTCTTGTATCAATTTTCACACTTTTCTGCATATATTCCATTCACAGCTGGTAGCCCTATGCGGTGTGGCAACCTTTATTTGCAAAATCAGTACCACTCGTGGGTCACCATCTGTATTCACTGCTTCAGCGAAACTTTTGAAAACAACAAACACCTATCCCTTTTTAAGGGCTGACTCACTTCTTGAACCCTGACTATGGCTGAAAGGCAAAACCCCTATTTCAATGACCATATTACACTTTGTGATAGGCAAATTAAGGTTTAGCTACTTCAGCAGTCTCTTCTGGGTTTTTTTTGTAAGTTTCAGTGCAGTGTGGTTTCAGTGGTGTGTATCCCTTTAATTCCGATCTCTGCTGCATGGGGTTTTTTTTTGTTTTTTTTTTCTAAGTTTCTCAGATTGTTTGTAGGCAAAAAGCATAAAAAAAAATTTCACATAAAAATCTCCGGTCCTTTTTAACTACAAAGACACCTCTTGTCCCACCTCGGACACCATATGTAGACGGACGTTCACAGAGGTACACAATTGGAGACTTTATAAGGTGAAATTATAATAGGCTTTATTGTGCCTTTTCCTTTCATCAGGAAATCATCCAAACACAGGGGGGGGAACAAAGCTTCTATTCTCTTGGGAGTATTTCTAGTGAAATCCTATGCAATTAATTCACATCTCCCTTAGTCAAGAATGTCTCGCAGCCCCAAAACATATAGCATGAAATAAGCAGCTATAAACAGTCTCTTAATAATGAAAGTCTTATCTGTTTCTTGCTGTAGAATAAGCTTCTCTGCTCTCCTGGAACCGCACCCGTGCGTGCACAGAAAATATCAGCATCCAGGTTTAGAAGTCTTATTTGGTGTCTTGCAATCAGCTATGCTGGGCAGAGCTCAAGACCGGTCAGCTCCAGAGATGTGTGTTCTCTTCGTCAGTCTCTCCTGGGAGACTCAAGAACACTCCTCTGTCTCCAAAGGTCAGCTCTCATTCAGAGCTAAGGAGTCACTTCCTGTCTCAACAGACAGGCTTTTGTAAGCAATTAGGCAGGTGGTGTTTATTAATTGACTACCAGCAGTTAACCACCACACTGCTAGATTAAAGGCACATTACTTGAACAGGGATTACTCCCCTGTTACATACCTCCCCTGTTTGTGGGAAGCTCAGGCTTGCCACGGCCAAAGCCCATCCTTCCACTCTCATTCTAGATATCTCAGTGACTTGAATGAGAGTGGATGGAGGAAGAGAACCCTCAGTCCTGTTGGGATTGGAGCCCTTTCTCCAGTTTATTCGTGTCTCCTCCTGAAGGTGTTTGAGATCAGCACCCCTCAGTCGCTCGAGGAGGACTTTCTCCAAGTATAGTCTTTTTTCTATGTGCGCGGTCATGAGATTTCCCTCGCGTCGGATGCTTGTCTTATTGTAGGCATACTGTATGGCAGCAGTTGTAGAGCGTTTAAAAACAGCCCCTTTTAGATTAAGTTGCAATTCCACACCCACTTCCAGAGAATGTCCCATCTTTTCAGCTTCATCAGCTAAGGATTCTTCTGGTTTTAATTCAGCACGTGTACCTTCTTTTGTTGCCTGCTGGGTGGTTGAAGGTTTTGCTAGTGCTTGTTTAGGTGGTTCAAATTTTGCAACCTTGTCTTTCAGATGAGCGGTATTCCCAGCTCTCACTGTACCCTTGTCTTCATGGGTTTTTGAGGCTGTGGGATACTGATGCTTAGTCAGGGTCAATACTTGTCCTTGTAGGACTGTAATCTCATCCGCGAGAGATCCCTGTTTTTTGAGTGCGTCTTGCAAGTCTCTTCTCAGGGAATTTATCTGCATGCTTTGCTTTCTCTGAGCTTGCCTCCACATTTTTATTGCATTGTGAAGCACTATGAACTTCTTGGCTTGGGCCACAGTTACTTGTTTCAGTTTCTGGACCTTCTTGTGCTCCCTTTTGTGCCGCGTCACCTGGGTTCTAAGCTTGGCTTTTAGCATTGCTTTGGTGATGCTCAGGGTAGCCTTCAGTTTCTCATGCTGCTTTGCGGGGACATACTGGGTCATCAGACGTTCCTGAAGCACTTGAATTTCTTTAGCAGCCTGCAGCTTTTCTTCCTGCAGCGTTTGCTGCTTCTCCTCAGCATACTGGAGGTGTGTACGCAGACCTTGCAGTTGGTTCTGCAGTCGGTGCTCTGCTTCAAACTTTTCCTTGACTTCTTCTGTCAACTGAAAATTTTCTTCTTTCAGTTTAAGTTTTCTCTTTTTTCAGTCTCTGTATTCTTCAGGGCTTCTTTGCAGTCCTTCTTCCATTTACGCACATCTGCTTTGACAATGACAATCTCCTCGCGTGATACTTCCTTCTCTAGGTTGAGGGTCTGAAGCTCCTTCTGAGAGACTTTGAGATCTGTACCAAGATTACCAATAGTTTCTTTAGCAATGTCCAGCTCCTCAGTGAGACTGTGTAGTTCCTTTCTGGAAACTTCCAGGTCTGTGCGGCAGCTGTTTGTCTCATGATGTGAGGCATCAAGTGCTCTGCGGAGTGTCTGAACCTCTTTCTGAGATACGTCCACTTCTATCCAGACACTGTTGACCTCCTGTTGTGAGGCATTCAGCTCTATACGAAGAGTGCGAACCTCTTGCTGGAAGACTGTCATCTGCTTCAGTGCCTCCTCATACTTCCGCTTTAGCGTAGCCACCATTTTATCAGATTGACTCTGCTTTTCATCCATGGCGGAAATAGTAGCCTTTGCAGTATCTAGCTCAGTCTTGAGATCGTCCAATTCTGTCCTGGCTAAAGAGTAAATTGTGAGCACATCTTTTTGTAGCCTCACGTTATTTTTCTGTAGCTCTGTGTTATCTGCTCTCTTAAATTTCAATTGTTCTCGAAGTAGATCACAGTCACGCCTGGCAATTTTCAGGGCGTCTTCAGGGCTGGTCAAGGGATCGTCACTCACTGGTTCCGGCTCCGCTGCCCTGGGATGACTGGTTGAGGGTTCCTCACTGTTGGCACCTGACAGACACTTCTTTGGGGTACACGACTTCTGCCTTGGGCCCTCTGGATATTCGGTTAACCGCGGGACGAATTCTCCATTTTCTCTAGGCTGCAGGGCAACTCGGTCCCCCTTTTCCTCCACAGGATCTGCGGACGTGTCTGTTCCTTCCACGGTAAGTGAAGAACTGCTTTTCTTTTTCTTTTTCCGCCTTTTTGATTTGGATGACACCGTCCCTTCAGGGATATTGGGGTCTCCATCTTCATTTGAAATTTTTGCAGCTTCATTATATATGCCAGGCTTTTCTTGCAGTTGCTTTAGCTGACAGAAATATTGGGTGATCTGCTGCTCCCGCTCTGTCTCCTGTTGATCATATTCGTCATCAAAGGGAGCGGTCTTTTCTGTTCGTGCTGAGTTCAGGCACTCCCACCATTCTTGGGGTGTTTTGTGAGTGTGACTCGGTTCGGGTTCCCCATAAGAGATGTCTTCCTCTTTATTTGACTGGAAGGGCCACTCTTCCGTGGGGTAGGGTTCATTACAGGAACGCTGCATCTTGGCCTCCATTTTTAGGCTATCAGGTGTAATTTGTCAGGAGGCGCTATTGTAGCTGTTGCCACTGTATTTGCTAGAACCCCCAATTGTGGTTGTCCTACAGGTGGGCATATTTTGCTTGTAGAAGTCGTAGCTCTCACAGGCATCTCTGTAGAATTTTTTTTCTTGGATAAGTTTTACAATATCAGCAGTACTGTGCATGCATTTTCTCTCATCAGGTATACAAGATGTGCAGTTGCTAGGTAAAACTCTCATTAGGTATGCTGAATGTGTAGTTGCTAGGAAAAAAAGTTCTGTTTGCTTTACACCATTTATTTGCTAGGTGCAATCTCTCCGCTTCAGCAACAAAATTTGGTTTTCTGCCTGAGTTCAGTAATTTTCAGTCTCATCTTTGGGTATTATGGCATTCACACTTCACACTTTGGGTGTCTGTTTTTGCTCCCAAGATATATATAGGCAGACTTTTTTTACTTGCAGAAAAAAAACCATTCTTTGCAGTGGACTATTTCTTTCATTCCCGGCATGGTGACTCAACATTCAGCAATAGGTTTTGAAAAACCTTTTACACAGTTCAGAAATCACTTTTTCCCCTATAGGGCAATTTTACACTCAGCATTTGTTTGCTAAAAATTCCCCTACTTCAGCACAGTCTTGTATCAATTTTCACACTTTTCTGCATATATTCCATTCACAGCTGGTAGCCCTATGCGGTGTGGCAACCTTTATTTGCAAAATCAGTACCACTCGTGGGTCACCATCTGTATTCACTGCTTCAGCGAAACTTTTGAAAACAACAAACACCTATCCCTTTTTAAGGGCTGACTCACTTCTTGAACCCTGACTATGGCTGAAAGGCAAAACCCCTATTTCAATGACCATATTACACTTTGTGATAGGCAAATTAAGGTTTAGCTACTTCAGCAGTCTCTTCTGGGTTTTTTTTGTAAGTTTCAGTGCAGTGTGGTTTCAGTGGTGTGTATCCCTTTAATTCCGATCTCTGCTGCATGGGGTTTTTTTTTGTTTTTTTTTTCTAAGTTTCTCAGATTGTTTGTAGGCAAAAAGCATAAAAAAAAATTTCACATAAAAATCTCCGGTCCTTTTTAACTACAAAGACACCTCTTGTCCCACCTCGGACACCATATGTAGACGGACGTTCACAGAGGTACACAATTGGAGACTTTATAAGGTGAAATTATAATAGGCTTTATTGTGCCTTTTCCTTTCATCAGGAAATCATCCAAACACAGGGGGGGGAACAAAGCTTCTATTCTCTTGGGAGTATTTCTAGTGAAATCCTATGCAATTAATTCACATCTCCCTTAGTCAAGAATGTCTCGCAGCCCCAAAACATATAGCATGAAATAAGCAGCTATAAACAGTCTCTTAATAATGAAAGTCTTATCTGTTTCTTGCTGTAGAATAAGCTTCTCTGCTCTCCTGGAACCGCACCCGTGCGTGCACAGAAAATATCAGCATCCAGGTTTAGAAGTCTTATTTGGTGTCTTGCAATCAGCTATGCTGGGCAGAGCTCAAGACCGGTCAGCTCCAGAGATGTGTGTTCTCTTCGTCAGTCTCTCCTGGGAGACTCAAGAACACTCCTCTGTCTCCAAAGGTCAGCTCTCATTCAGAGCTAAGGAGTCACTTCCTGTCTCAACAGACAGGCTTTTGTAAGCAATTAGGCAGGTGGTGTTTATTAATTGACTACCAGCAGTTAACCACCACACTGCTAGATTAAAGGCACATTACTTGAACAGGGATTACTCCCCTGTTACATACCTCCCCTGTTTGTGGGAAGCTCAGGCTTGCCACGGCCAAAGCCCATCCTTCCACTCTCATTCTAGATATCTCAGTGACTTGAATGAGAGTGGATGGAGGAAGAGAACCCTCAGTCCTGTTGGGATTGGAGCCCTTTCTCCAGTTTATTCGTGTCTCCTCCTGAAGGTGTTTGAGATCAGCACCCCTCAGTCGCTCGAGGAGGACTTTCTCCAAGTATAGTCTTTTTTCTATGTGCGCGGTCATGAGATTTCCCTCGCGTCGGATGCTTGTCTTATTGTAGGCATACTGTATGGCAGCAGTTGTAGAGCGTTTAAAAACAGCCCCTTTTAGATTAAGTTGCAATTCCACACCCACTTCCAGAGAATGTCCCATCTTTTCAGCTTCATCAGCTAAGGATTCTTCTGGTTTTAATTCAGCACGTGTACCTTCTTTTGTTGCCTGCTGGGTGGTTGAAGGTTTTGCTAGTGCTTGTTTAGGTGGTTCAAATTTTGCAACCTTGTCTTTCAGATGAGCGGTATTCCCAGCTCTCACTGTACCCTTGTCTTCATGGGTTTTTGAGGCTGTGGGATACTGATGCTTAGTCAGGGTCAATACTTGTCCTTGTAGGACTGTAATCTCATCCGCGAGAGATCCCTGTTTTTTGAGTGCGTCTTGCAAGTCTCTTCTCAGGGAATTTATCTGCATGCTTTGCTTTCTCTGAGCTTGCCTCCACATTTTTATTGCATTGTGAAGCACTATGAACTTCTTGGCTTGGGCCACAGTTACTTGTTTCAGTTTCTGGACCTTCTTGTGCTCCCTTTTGTGCCGCGTCACCTGGGTTCTAAGCTTGGCTTTTAGCATTGCTTTGGTGATGCTCAGGGTAGCCTTCAGTTTCTCATGCTGCTTTGCGGGGACATACTGGGTCATCAGACGTTCCTGAAGCACTTGAATTTCTTTAGCATCCTGCAGCTTTTCTTCCTGCAGCGTTTGCTGCTTCTCCTCAGCATACTGGAGGTGTGTACGCAGACCTTGCAGTTGGTTCTGCAGTCGGTGCTCTGCTTCAAACTTTTCCTTGACTTCTTCTGTCAACTGAAAATTTTCTTCTTTCAGTTTAAGTTTTCTCTTTTTTCAGTCTCTGTATTCTTCAGGGCTTCTTTGCAGTCCTTCTTCCATTTACGCACATCTGCTTTGACAATGACAATCTCCTCGCGTGATACTTCCTTCTCTAGGTTGAGGGTCTGAAGCTCCTTCTGAGAGACTTTGAGATCTGTACCAAGATTACCAATAGTTTCTTTAGCAATGTCCAGCTCCTCAGTGAGACTGTGTAGTTCCTTTCTGGAAACTTCCAGGTCTGTGCGGCAGCTGTTTGTCTCATGATGTGAGGCATCAAGTGCTCTGCGGAGTGTCTGAACCTCTTTCTGAGATACGTCCACTTCTATCCAGACACTGTTGACCTCCTGTTGTGAGGCATTCAGCTCTATACGAAGAGTGCGAACCTCTTGCTGGAAGACTGCCATCTGCTTCAGTGCCTCCTCATACTTCCGCTTTAGCGTAGCCACCATTTTATCAGATTGACTCTGCTTTTCATCCATGGCGGAAATAGTAGCCTTTGCAGTATCTAGCTCAGTCTTGAGATCGTCCAATTCTGTCCTGGCTAAAGAGTAAATTGTGAGCACATCTTTTTGTAGCCTCACGTTATTTTTCTGTAGCTCTGTGTTATCTGCTCTCTTAAATTTCAATTGTTCTCGAAGTAGATCACAGTCACGCCTGGCAATTTTCAGGGCGTCTTCAGGGCTGGTCAAGGGATCGTCACTCACTGGTTCCGGCTCCGCTGCCCTGGGATGACTGGTTGAGGGTTCCTCACTGTTGGCACCTGACAGACACTTCTTTGGGGTACACGACTTCTGCCTTGGGCCCTCTGGATATTCGGTTAACCGCGGGACGAATTCTCCATTTTCTCTAGGCTGCAGGGCAACTCGGTCCCCCTTTTCCTCCACAGGATCTGCGGACGTGTCTGTTCCTTCCACGGTAAGTGAAGAACTGCTTTTCTTTTTCTTTTTCCGCCTTTTTGATTTGGATGACACCGTCCCTTCAGGGATATTGGGGTCTCCATCTTCATTTGAAATTTTAGCAGCTTCATTATATATGCCAGGCTTTTCTTGCAGTTGCTTTAGCTGACAGAAATATTGGGTGATCTGCTGCTCCCGCTCTGTCTCCTGTTGATCATATTCGTCATCAAAGGGAGCGGTCTTTTCTGTTCGTGCTGAGTTCAGACACTCCCACCATTCTTGGGGTGTTTTGTGAGTGTGACTCGGTTCGGGTTCCCCATAAGAGATGTCTTCCTCTTTATTGGACTGGAAGGGCCACTCTTCCGTGGGGTAGGGTTCATTACAGGAACGCTGCATCTTGGCCTCCATTTTTAGGCTATCAGGTGTAATTTGTCAGGAGGCGCTATTGTAGCTGTTGCCACTGTATTTGCTAGAACCCCCAATTGTGGTTGTCCTACAGGTGGGCATATTTTGCTTGTAGAAGTCGTAGCTCTCACAGGCATCTCTGTAGAATTTTTTTTCTTGGATAAGTTTTACAATATCAGCAGTACTGTGCATGCATTTTCTCTCATCAGGTATACAAGATGTGCAGTTGCTAGGTAAAACTCTCATTAGGTATGCTGAATGTGTAGTTGCTAGGAAAAAAAGTTCTGTTTGCTTTACACCATTTATTTGCTAGGTCAATCTCTCCGCTTCAGCAACAAAATTTGGTTTTCTGCCTGAGTTCAGTAATTTTCAGTCTCATCTTTGGGTATTATGGCATTCACACTTCACACTTTGGGTGTCTGTTTTTGCTCCCAAGATATATATAGGCAGACTTTTTTTACTTGCAGAAAAAAAAACATTCTTTGCAGTGGACTATTTCTTTCATTCCCGGCATGGTGACTCAACATTCAGCAATAGGTTTTGAAAAACCTTTTACACAGTTCAGAAATCACTTTTTCCCCTATAGGGCAATTTTACACTCAGCATTTGTTTGCTAAAAATTCCCCTACTTCAGCACAGTCTTGTATCAATTTTCACACTTTTCTGCATATACTCCATTCACAGCTGGTAGCCCTATGCTGTGTGGCAACCTTTATTTGCAAAATCAGTACCACTCGTGGGTCACCATCTGTATTCACTGCTTCAGCGAAACTTTTGAAAACAACAAACACCTATCCCTTTTTAAGGGCTGACTCACTTCTTGAACCCTGACTATGGCTGAAAGGCAAAACCCCTATTTCAATGACCATATTACACTTTGTGATAGGCAAATTAAGGTTTAGCTACTTCAGCAGTCTCTTCTGTTTTTTTTTGTAAGTTTCAGTGCAGTGTGGTTTCAGTGGTGTGTATCCCTTTAATTCCGATCTCTGCTGCATGAGGTTTTTTTTTTTTTTTTTTTCTAAGTTTCTCAGATTGTTTGTAGGCAAAAAGCATAAAAAAAAATTTCACATAAAAATCTCCGGTCCTTTTTAACTACAAAGACACCTCTTGTCCCACCTCGGACACCATATGTAGACGGACGTTCACAGAGGTACACAATTGGAGACTTTATAAGGTGAAATTATAATAGGCTTTATTGTGCCTTTTCCTTTCATCAGGAAATCATCCAAACACAGGGGGGGAACAAAGCTTCTATTCTCTTGGGAGTATTTCTAGTGAAATCCTATGCAATTAATTCACATCTCCCTTAGTCAAGCATATCTCGCAGCCCCAAAACATATAGCATGAAATAAGCAGATATAAACAGTCTCTTAATAATGAAAGTCTTATCTGTTTCTTGCTGTAGAGTAAGCTTCTCTGCTCTCCTGGAACCGCACCCGTGCGTGCACAGAAAATATCAGCATCCAGGTTTAGAAGTCTTATTTGGTGTCTTGCAATCAGCTATGCTGGGCAGAGCTCAATACCGGTCAGCTCCAGAGATGTGTGTTCTCTTGGTCAGTCTCTCCTGGGAGACTCAAGAACACTCCTCTGTCTCCAAAGGTCAGCTCTCATTCAGAGCTAAGGAGTCACTTCCTGTCTCAACAGACAGGCTTTTGTAAGCAATCAGGCAGGTGATGTTTATTAATTGACTACCAGCAGTTAACCACCACACTGCTAGATTAAAGGCACATTACTTGAACAGGGATTACTCCCCTGTTACATGCACCAATAAACATTGCAATATGTACTACCCACCAATACACAACCCACCCACCCCCTTTGCCCCCAACAACCCCTATACCTCGCTAACACACAAAAAAGCAATTTTTTCTTTTTATGCACAAGAATGATACCAGAGGCTGGGGGTGGTTCTCGGGTGGTACCCACGAGTGCCTAGAGGACCTCGGGTGGTCCTCGCGGTTGGTCCGGGGGCCCCTGCTGGCCTGCTGTTGCAATCCAGTGCCTAAAAACAAAAATAAATGCATACATTCAAATAAATACATCCCCCACCCCCAATCCATACAGTACTGTAATGGGCAAAATAACTATTATCCAGATATGGATAATAGCTAATTTTCCCATTATAAAATAAAACATTTGCCAGCCAGCATAAAAAAGTAAATACACCTTTCTACTTACCCCTGTCATCATGAAGTGCATCTTCATCAGCATACTCCAGGTCCATGTCCTCCGATGCCAGCAAGAATACATGAAAAAATACAATCTAATGGCTCCTAACCCCTTAATCACCTTAGCGGCTAATAACCGCTATAGTAATTAAGGGGTTAACCCACACTCCCCCGCTACCCACCCGGGAAGCCTAACCAGCCACCCCCGGACCACTATATCCACCCTGTACCCATTGATTGGCATAGTGGTACATCATACCCATATAATATGGACATGATAAGCCCCTATATCACTCAATGGTCACCATAATAAAAAAGCATGAAGGCCAAAAATACAGAATAATTAAAGATATACACAAGCACCTAAACACCCCAATTAAATAAATAAAAGCACTTGCCAACCAATTAAATAAATAAAAGAACTAGCTAACCAATAAATTTAATACTTAAAAGCACCAACCAACCAATTAATTTAATAAATAAAAGCACTAACCAATAAAACAATGAATTCATTTTAAACATTAGCCAAAAATCACGGGAGACCAGGTTAATTGTACACCTTTTACCAGGATCACTTATTGAGCAAAACAACTTAATGAAATTAATTGAGGTTTATTCACAGAAATAGGCATACACACAATGGAACACAAAATGGTTGAAAAGACACACTTACTTGGGGACTGGGGTCAAAAACAAGACTTTCCTAGCTATATGGCACTCTAAATAAGAGTTTTTCCTTGACCGGGTCTTAGCACCAAATGTCCTGGAGCTACAATTGGCTTGAAATCCCAACCAATGACCACTAGTCGCCAAAAGCTGGAATTAGAATATTTTTCAGGCAGACTTTTCTGAAACTGGTGCTCTGCTATTAGCGCAAGAGCACTTTCAATAAGCCCGCCCGTCCTTCTGGCGCTGAGGATCTCCAAACTGATTGGCTTAGGGGTATCTTATAGTATTTTTTAGTTCATTCACAAAATACTACAGACAATCAGAGTGTGGGAAATTTAGCCATTTAGAGCGAAGCCGGGCTGAAAAGCCGGGCAAGCGGGGAATCTGACGTGGGTACAAGAGCCCTTCCCTGCTATCCAAATGGCTCTCACACCTTTGGATTCCTCTGGTGGCTTTAATCTCCGATGTCCAGCAGACTTACTGGCACCAACTTGGTAGCCCTGGTAGCCTGTCTGATCATTGGTTCCGAATGTCCCAGCTCATATACAGTGGACAACAGTATGTAACAATTTAAACACAATGTTAACAAAATATACTTGTAACACATCCTAAGTCTCTGGGTATGGGGAATAGAATAGAAAGCTGCACTTTATTTTCTACTTGCCTTTATTCCCCACACACTATCTAAGAGACTTGAACTGGACTCTGAGTCCCCTCACAACCTTACACTTATGGTTGGAGTGCCCATGAACCCCAATACAAGTTCTGGGATACCTGGGCATTAACTGGATATCTCCCTTAACCTAGGGACCCCTTATAGTTACAGTGACCCTTACATCCCTTTTACCTTTCTGGGCTGTGCTGAAGCATGGAACCCTAGTGTTGAGTTGCGCAAGCATTTTCAAGGGGAGATATTGCTGGGACAATGTGCCTACATGTATCCAGGAATCAGAGATGATTCCTGGGTAAATGTTTAGGGGAAACGACAACTCTGGACCCCAACTACCTAGGCACCTTCTGACAACAATACCTCTGCAAATCCCCCCTTTAAACTCATGCCCCAGCAATCACTACTTGCTTGCATCCTTGGAAAGGCAAAAACACATCAATTCTTTATTAATGCATTTTACAGATTATACAGTTACAGTTACTGGGCTCAAAAGCTGACACTCTTGAACCCTAATATTCGGATCAGAGGTAACCAAAACAGGGCTTGACCTTTATTAAGAGTCTGGTTACCTCCTCACCATCACACCAAGAAAACAATTAATTAATTTAAACCACAAGCCAACAAATCAATTAATGAATAAAACCACTAGCCAACACATCAATTAAATCCAGTAGCCAACAAATAATTAATTAAAAACAATCGGAAAATGAAATGAAAACAAGACATCCAATTGCAAACAATAAACAGAAAACAAAAAAACAAAAATCAATAGACAAAAAAGCATTTGCCAAAAAAGGAATTGTCTGTCACTGTATTGATCTGTACACTAAACGGGCACAGATTAACACATTATCAGTCAAAGGGCAATGAAAAACATAAAAATAAAAAATTACATTAAAAAAACCTGTTCAAATACAATTGCATACATCCAATATTTTTCTTACCTTTAGAAGCATTGACCCTCAGAATCCAGGTGATTCTGCAAACGCTCGTACCGTGACGTCATCAAAGTCAATCCAACGCCATCCACCTCGAAGATCCGGAACAGGTAACAAAATTCTTCTATCTTCTATTACCGTCTTCTTTCTTCATCTGTCATTCTTTCTTTCTTTTCAAAGAGGGTGGATGAATTCTATTAGACACAACTTAAGCACGAATGATTGTTTTATTAGAAAAACCTTCACATCCCACCAAGAGATATGGGTGCTGGGCACTGCATGCATCGTGGATGCGTATGTTCGATCATGGATACTTTCGAAAGAGAAAGAGATTGGTCGGGACCAAGAGTTTGAATAATAGACCTTTCCGAATCGATTGCTCCAATCTGCCTTCACCCGAGTACCTGCTCCAACCTGAGTGCCTGCCCCAATACCATTGCCAGTACCAGTACTGACCAACCAACTCCAAAAACGAGAAAAACCTTCATCCCAGCTATCTGCCTCCACTCGAGTACCTGCCCCAAACTGAGTACCTGTCTCCGCCTGGGTACCTGCCTTAATATCATTACCAGTACAGACCAACTCACTCCGAAAACGAGATGAATCTATATCCCAACTACATGATCAACTCGAGCATCTATGTATAGCACACTCCTTGCATTAACAGTTGTTCACTGCCACCCAATTTGCAAGGTGTCTAATCAAGGTAAATATAAATGTACACAAGTTTATATACAGTACTGTACAATTTTCCTTTACAACTGTCATTCCCTAATGACCCGCATATGCATTCACAGATGGATGACACATGCACCTAGAGTACATTAATGCATGCGCACACTTTAAATATGTGCATGCGCAGACCGTACTTAATTATTGTTTATTATTAGTGTACAGTACATTATTTCACAATTTTTTTACAATTCAATCAAGCAGCAAACTGTCCTCCGAGCGGAATTCCTGCAGCCAAGGACCCATTTCACTAATTCTCTGTCTCAATAAGTGTGGGTGAGTATAACTATGTGCCCACTACGATTAATTTTATTATTTTTAAAATAATATATATTTTACATTACACCTAAACACTTGCTAAAATACAGACTGCAGGGTGTCTATGCAAAACATACAGTATTCTGTGTGTGTCATTCACTAGGAAGGAGAATTTCAGAGGGGGCGGGTGGTGTCTGAGTTTCTCTACACATTTGGCAGACAGAGAATTAGTGAGATGGGTCCTTGGTCCTTGGCCGCAGGAATTTCTCCCGGGGGAGGGTTTCCCGATTTATAAGGCAGGGTGTGCAGCGCACAGCAAAGATGAAAAGAGCAGGTCTTGCAATAACAGTCCTTTATTGTAGTATCATATAGTTGTGGGACAGCAGCAACTTCAACGCGTTTCGTTCAGAGAACTTTATCAAGAAGTGCTGTACAATGTGAAATTCAACAATTTAAATGCAGCTGATTGCCCTGTGTTCGCGCCAATAGTGACGTCATCCGCGTCATCAACCAATAGGAATTGTATGCTCCGCGCATGCGCCGCGCGCCAGAGCACTCTGGGACTCCCTGCTAATATCAGCCGTGCTCAATCATGAGCGGCACGCCTCTCAGGGCGGCCTCCCCACTGAGAGCACACCTCTGACTACCGCAGAGGGTCACCTCCTACTCCCCGCTCGGCGCATGCGCAGACAAACTGCCATGTAATTCCCTGATCATAACAAGAACCGCAGAAGCGGCTCATAATAAAGAGGGGCATATTTATGCACATGTTACAATGTATGCCAGAATCACTAGGCAAGCAGCTACATCAAATATAGCACAAATGAATACAATCAAGTATAAAACCATAATATAAGTAAATAACTAAACACAGAAAAATGAAACTAATGGAAAAAATATATATAAGTAAATAAATAAATGTTGTTGAATTTAAAGAAAAGATATAAGAAAAAATATATAAAAAAATATATAAAAAGAAATACATTTATCTATACATAAATCAACACAATTGTATATTTAAAAGAAAACTATTAAATCAAAATAAGTTTATTACTTAAAAATGCTGAAAGAGCAATATTAAAACAAATTAAAAAAGGTGTAAACATATCTTATACCTATATCTAGAGAACAGCAAATTGCATGCCCCTATTAATGAAATGGAGTTTATGTTATATTAAACATCAAATACCATTGTACATTCATATAATGTGAAGTGCCATATGTTAGGAATATAAATTTATAGATGAAGAGATTTCTTAAACAATATTTCTATACCGTGGTTGAATAGATGAGAGCTTAGAGTAATACATGACTTTTATCACAAGTTAATCAAAGCAATATACATTTTTATCAAAAAATCAAGATACATAAATATATGAGATGACAACAATTATGCTAAAGAAAACAGAGTAGTGTCTTTTTAATGTACATTTTGTTAAGTATGACCATTTATCTAAATATAGATTAATATGTTCCTGGAATGAAGTGACATCTATGTTGAAGATGTTTGGTGAAAAACAATAGACAGTAGATATTCCTGCATTATCTGTGGTGTTAACATTTTTTGTCTATTTTAGAAATTGATTAAAGTACTAAATTTATTTAAGGAAGTGATTTATATTCCATTCCACATTTATTCCATCTGGGTATCTAGTTTTTAATGTGAATATCCAGTAGGATTCTCTACAATCTAATGTTTTCACAGTGTTTCCCCCTCTTTCTTTTTTCATAATTGTCTCAACACCCATGAATGAGAAGTTATTTATGCCTCCCTGTCTGCATTCCGAAAAATGCTTGGACACTGGGTGATCAGTGTCTTGTTTGCGAATCAATCTGCAATGTTCCTGCATCCTTGTCTTTAATGCCCTTGTGGTCCTACCGACATATCTCTTCCCACAGCCACAGGTGATAAGGTATACCACAAAGGTGGTATTGCAATTGATAAAGCTGTGTATAGTGTAGCGTTTGTGTGGACTGTGGGAAAAGACATGTCGAGCAGGCTTCATGAATTTACATATGTTGCAATGATTGCATCGGAAAGATCCTTTAGTAATGAAATGATTTAAGTCTTCCACAGGCGTGGATATCACGCTAGGTGATAGGAATGTGGCCAATGTCTTAGCTCTTCTATATACAAATTTTGGGCATTTCTCTGTGTATTCTCGAAGTATAGGTTCCATTTTTAGTAGTTCCCAATGCTTATTTACAATTTTATTTACTTGATTACTTGATTTGTTGAATTGGGAAATGAACAAAGGACAGATCCTATCTTCCTTAGTCTCTCTTTTTGTGTTCTTAGAAAAATTAATGCGAGAGCCATCCCTCACTCTGGATCCAGACGGCAATACAGCTTCACGTTCCATTTCCGTGACTTCTTGTAGTGTGACTTGGAGGGTCTCCCGGTCATATCCCCTCTCAACAAATTTTTCCGTCAGTTCCCCAGACTGAGTGATGAAATCGCTGAAGGTTGAGCAATTCCTCCTCAGCCTGAGGTACTGACCCTTGGGTATCCCCTTAATCACAGATCTGGGGTGACAGCTGTCCGCCCTAAGAAATGAGTTCCTCGAGTTTGGTTTCTTATAAACATCAGATTGTATTTTTTGATTAATGTCTATGTAAAAGAGAATGTCCAGGTAGCTTATATGATGTGAATGATAATTAATAGTAAGGTGAATATCTAAAGTGTTGTCATTTAAATAGTTAATAAACTCTAATAAAGTGTCAGTGCTCCCGTGCCAAATGAAAATAAGGTCATCAATGAAACGTTTGTAAAAAACAATATTGTGCCTATATGTGTTGGTGCTACTATAGATAAAATTATTCTCCCACCACCCCATAAAAAGATTGGCATAGGAGGGGGCAAAACTTGTCCCCATTGCCGTACCCCGAAGTTGCAAATAAAATTTGTGCTCAAAAAGAAAATAATTGTGAGTGAGTAGAAAGAGTATTGATTCCATAATAAATGTGGTTGTAAGTATAGAACTACCTGGGCACTCTATGAAATGGCGGACAGCTGTCATACCCAGATCATGTTGGATAATCGAGTATAGGGAGACCACGTCCATAGAAACCCACAAATAATCCTTATCCCATGTAGTTTTTTGTAATTTTGTGAGCAGGTCCCCTGAATCCAGAATGAAAGAGGGCAGTGCCCTTACAAAGGGCTGTAGATATTCATTAACATATTGAGACAAACCATCTCCCAAAGATCCAATACTAGAGACTATTGGCCGACCAGGAGGGTCGACCAAAGTCTTATGGATCTTTGGGAGATGGTGGTATATGGGAATGACAGGATGGAGATTAATAATGAAATCTGTTTCATGTTTTGTCAATACATATGTGGCTGTCCCCAGATCTATCAACTCAAGGAGTTCCTTCAAGAAACTGTTTGTGGGGTCTCGTGGTAGCACAGAGTAGGAGGACACATCTCCAAGTTGGCGGAAGGCTTCCTTGAAGTAGTCAGTCCTACTCTGAACCACCACAGCACCCCCTTGTCTGCATTCTTGATAACTAGCATAGGGTTATCCTGTAAAGTTTTAATAGCAATTCTTTCTTCCTTGCTAAGATTATCATACCCTGGATGGGAGAAAGAAAAACCCTGAGCTAGTAGTCTGAGATCACGAACCACCAGGTTCTCAAACATGCTGAGATATGGGCCTTTGGCAAAAGTGGGATAAAACACAGACTTCTCCTTGAGTTTAGACCCCCACTCTCCTAGAGTATGGGTTAGTGTATCATCTAAAGTGTTCCCCTGGATGTAAAGATCTTCCATGTCCCTAAGTGTACAGTCATCTCTAAAGGAGTCAAGAGTTCCTATAGGGGGAGTGGAAAGAGGGTTAGCAGGATTACAGATGGATAAATCATGTTCTTCATTTGGAGTTGTCACACTCTGAGAACCACCTCCTATATTAGGTTTGTGAAAGAATTTTTTTAAAGTAAGCTTGCGCACAAACTTATGGACATCAACCACCACACCAAAGAGATCGATCTCCATAGTTGGGGCATACTTCAATCCTTTATTAAGTAGTGAAATCTCAGCGTGCGACAACTCCATGCCTGAGATGTTAATAACATTACTAGCATCAGTTAATAATTCTTTTTCCTCTTGTTTGCTCTCTTTCCTCCCATGTCTTTTCTTCCCCCCCCTCCTTGTCCTCTTTCGTCTCTCCTGAACATCTGGTAGTTTTTTGACTGTTGATCAGTTTGGTAAGTGTCATTCTGTTTAGCAGAGGTTGGTTCCCCCCGAGCCATGGTACCATCTGATGGACGTCTCTCCTCTCTGGATTGAACAATATTCCCGCGTTGTGCGTTATTGGATCTATTCTCCATGTCCAAAAATGAAACAGAGTGTGAAGCAGTTTCACCATCAGATAGTTCCGAATCAGCACTTTGGTAATCAAAATTACTTGTCTTCAAAATAGATTTGCTCGGAGTAGATCTGCGTGGCTGGTTATTGGATGAATCCCGCATAGAGCGGTCAAAAACAGGACCTGTTCTCTGCCAATTGTATATCTGGTTTTTCTCGTAATCTATTCTGTCACGATCATATTTATTTTGCTTGCGTATCATTATCTCTCTCTCAGCATCCTCCACGGTTTTAGCTAATATCTGATCATACTTTGAAAAGCCCTCAATGTCCTTAAATTTCCGTAGTTTATCCTGTAGTTCTTTGATCTGTGTGTCTAGTGTTGTTTTTTCTTTGATTTTATGTTGCAGAATTGATTCCATTAGGCCAAAGGAACAGGTATTCAGTATGGTTATCCACTGTTCCTCAAAGTTTTTATCTGGGAAGCCAAAAGTTGGCGCTTTCTTCATCCTTAGGCCTCTAGGAATTCTTTTGGTTTTTAGATAATTTTCTGTAGCAACAATATCCCACCAGATTCTGGTTTTATTAGATTATTATTAGATTTATTAGATTTATAGAAGCAAAGTGGGGGAACAGCTGGGGAGACTCTGAGACAGGTTTGAAAGAAAGTGTTAAAAAAGCTACCTACATTCTTTAGAATAGATTGAACTATAGCATAGAAGACCAGAATAAGATGTGCCTTTATCATGTAGTAACAAACTCTGGTAATTAATTATACATTTTTATTATTTTCCTGTAAGCAAACGGAAAACAGCAGGCAAGCAAATCACAATGGGGTGTATCCGTTAGTATGGCCTGAGACAGTAAAGCAGATGCAGAACAGATGTGGTCTCATCTGCCTTGTAAACAATATTACACCATTGCAATAATCTTTTTTATGATTATGTGCTTTATGGCTTTTAATTGCTAGTCAAGGATCATTTTGCATAATTCCACAGTTGGTCTTCTATCACTTTTAATAAGTAGTTGTGCACGCATTGTTAAAAGATTTTGAGTTCCTCCTCTAACATCTTGATTTATTCTAGCAATATACTGTATGTTTTTTATTTATAACTCTGGATTTTATATTTTTTATTCAAGCAACATTTGCCTTATGTTTTTTCTTACTTGATGTTATCTCCGTTGTTTGTACTTTATTTTCCCAGAATCGTAATTTTGTAAAGCATTGTGAACAATGTTGGTGCTATATAAATAAAATCATACTGTACATACTGTACAGTACATTAATACACATAAAAAGAATCTTACAGCTTGTTATACTGTACAGTCTATATACAGATATAGGGCCTCATGCATTAAGCGCCGATAAGGCTTTTTTCACCATTTTTCCGCAAAAAATGCCTTTCCGATTCAGTAAGCCCCGAAAAGTGGCAAAAATCGGCAATTTTGGTTCCCGATAAAAACTTATCGCAGCTGGGTGCCGATAAGCCCCTTTTCGGCACTTTTTGAAATCGGCTGAATTCAAGTAGCCCCGATCAACTTTTTGCTGCTGATCGGCACTATAGAATTGAGAATTTAACGCCAATATGTCCCGCCAGCTAAAGTTGGCAAGTTGGTGGAGGAGAAGCATCGGCAAGGTCGACACTTAGAAAAAATCAGGCCTTTTTCCTGGCTGGGATTGATGCCGGGGGTCTCCGTAGCTGATACCCATTAATAACAGCACCGGAGCCCCACGGCATGCATCGGAGGCAGGAAAAATGCATTTAAAGCCCACTTCATTACCTTAGTGGCTAACCGCTAAGGCAATGAAGGGGTTAACCAGCCATGCCAGGTTTATTGTGGGTAGCGGGGGTGGGTGAAGGGGGTATTTGGAACTTGGTGGTTGTTTAGGGCTTGCGGGGGGGTTGCAGGTGCACTTAACCCCTTCACGACCATAGTGGTTAATACCGCTACGGTCATGAAGGGGTTAAGCCCTCCCGCTACCCACCCGCAAGCCCTAAACAAACCACCGTTGGGGCTAATACCCACTTCGGCCACCCCCGCTACCCACAAATAAAAAAATACACACACAACAGCCCCACACTAAATAAATAAATAAATAAATATATAAACATATAAATATATATATATATATATATATATATATATATATATATATATATATATATATATATATATATATATATATTACCCCAACAACCCCTATACCCCCCTAACATACACATACTGCTGCGGCTCATCTTATTCTAACACATCGCCGGTTTTTCCCTGGCTTTTTCCTGGAATGCGACGCACTTCACAGGGAGCATGCCGCATTCATTTTGTGTTCTCAGCAACGGGTCATGCGTGGGTCATGCGCGGTTGACGCGCGGTTGACGCGCGGTTGATGCGCGGTTGATGCGTTTATTGAGAATGGTTCGGATTTAATAGGTTGCAATTCTTCGCGTGCCCGCCAGATGGCAGATATTCATGAATTGTAATGCGCATGCGCTTCAGTAATGTGTCGACTTGCAGGTGTTTCGTTTAGAAAAGATACCACAGTGTGCTATTGTAAATTGGCCTTGAAACTGAAGGAAGAGGTTGCAATAATGTATCAATTTAGGCTTTTCATATTAAAGAAAGACAAAGACCAGTTTCTATTACAGTATTCTCCAGAGAGCCGCCGCCATGAGTGTTCAAGTGCAGCCCGCTTTCCAAAAACCCGACAGAAGTTACGCGTATTTGATATGGGCCGCGATTAATGCAACAGATGATAAGATGGCAACAGTTGTTCAAATTTATCAGTATTTTATCGAAAACTATGACTTTTACAAATTTTCGCCAGCTCTTCATGTGTGGAAGCGTGCAATAAGGAAAAGGTTATGTAACGATCCCTGTTTTTATCGTATTGAGCCACAATTTATTGGAGGGTATTGGTGTATATCACCGGCTTTTTCCTGAATCTATGATCATGCAGACAGCAAAAGGCGAAAGGTCGTGTTTAAACCAACTAAGAAACGACAGTCGCTGCCAAGCAATGCACCAGCACCAGCACCAGCTTCCAATAACGGTCCCACCGTCAGTAACAATCCTTGCTGTCTGTCCAGCGAGCCTGAGCCGGATTTCGCGTGCAGTTTCGATCAAGCTTGCATGTACCTAAGCAATTTCCAGCCTCATCAGCTGACTACAGGTGTATTAGTCCCGCTGCCAACTATCGACGTGGATGATCAAGAACACTGGACTGGCAGTGGCCCAGCGCCGGCGCCAGCTGAATGGGAAATTCTATGGTGAGTATTGTTACCGTATTATTTTCTGTGTTTTTTTTATTTTGACAATACAGTATCAATATCGGCGCAATTCAAAAGTCAAGCGATTCTCCTGTAAGCAATATCATTGGCTGAGAGGCTTCTCCAGTACTGTACTGCAGATACTGAACAATTGGCGGAACGCTAGGCGCATGCGCATTGGAACCTTCTTGAAACGCATATGCGTGTCATCACATCGATGGTAGGCGCATGCGCATGTGAACAGGAGACGCCCCCCGAGAAAATTATTGGCGGGACTGGCTGGGAACGTCTTTAGGGGACTGACCATTACAGTAAAACTTTTCTTTTTGTTTTTCCTCAGAAAAGAAAACGGCTAATGGAGGGATTTCGATGGATAATATCGCTTTGTGTAACAATGCCTGCACATTGCTGAATCGGATTTAAAAACCCTAGTACCGGAGTCTACAGTTTAGTGGCCGTTGTTATTGATTAGGATAGAATACTGTACCTGAAACAGTATGCTGATGTTTTCCGGCCGTACAGTATACAATACTTTTTTATATACCCGAGAAAATAAAAACTATGCATTTATTCTACATGTATTACAGTACTGTACATACAATATGTGTCTCCCATTTTTTTTAATACTCTTGTACTGAGCATGCCTACAGTATACAGTACAGTATGCCTTGATAGTAGTGTACATTCTAGAAACACTGTATTTTGTTACAGTAGCAAAGGAGCCAATGGAACAATGTAAAACAAATCAACATGTTCTTTTATTGGTGGAGAAAGTACAAAAACATTTATTTACAAATACTGTACAATGTAGAAACATTTTAAGTGCACAGCAATTCAAAACATCAACAGGTGTATGGTTTACTGCTACAGTAGTGAAAACATTTAGATATAAAAAGTAAAAAACATTTACAGTCAGTCAGTATGGTTTACAGTCACATGTTTTAAAAACAAATTCTTTATTCATAAAATATACAAAACGCAACATCTCCTTTATTAAAGAACGGCAAGTCAAAATATATACTGTCGGATGGTGTGCAAAACAGTCTGCACCAGTACAGTCCTCGAGGGCAGCAAACAGGCCCGGTTTTCAGGGTAACCTTTGAAAACCGTGCCTGTTTGCAGCCCTCAGGGACTGGAATTGTGCAGGTCCTATGTGTGTGTGTACAGCAAGTTAAAACATTTCTGTATAAATGCAAGTTAAAACTTACAAAGATTTTTTTATTAATACAAGTTAAAACACATAACATCTCCTTTATTTAAATACAGCAGGTCAAAACATGTACAGTACCGTACAGTACAGTTCAGCACAACAGTATGGTCTTACTTGTGATTAAAAAAAAACTTTATTCATAAAATACAGTATACAAAACGCAACATCTCCTTTATTAAAGAAACATATACAGTACAATGGGATGGTGTGCAAAACAGTCAGTCAGGCCTGCACCACTACAGTCCTCGAGGGCAGCAAACAGGCCCGGTTTTCAGGACAACCTTGAAAACCGGGTCTGTTTGCGGCCCTCCGGAACTGGAATTGTGCAGGTCCTGTGTGTGTGTACAGCAAGTTAAAACATTTCAGTATAAATACAAGTTAAAACACACAACAACATCTCCTTTATTTAAGTACAGCAGGTGAAAACATGTACAGTACAGTTCAGCACAACAGTATGGTCTTACAGTACCCGTGATTAAACCAGAAAGTCCACCAGATTGTCCGTCCACGGCCGATTCCTTGAATGGCGCAAAACGCCATTAATGCAGTCTCGGGCGCCTTTCATTACAGGATCTGTAATTGTATAAAAGCGCCGCATTTCATCCAGAATGGTCTTTCTTAAATTGGCAGGAAGCGCCTTTTTTACGCGATTTCCTTCGTAGTTCACTCTGAAGGCCCAGTCGCAGTACAACGAGTAGGGCACATGGTGCTTAAAAATGAACAAGGCATACTTTTGGGGTGCACCAGCACTCATCACCCTATACTTCTCCCTGAGCGCCGGTGGCAGCTCGCACAGGCTGATGTCGGGCACCGTATCGATGCGAGCAAATGTAGGTCTTCTGCGAGCGGGTGTGCTTGAGGCAACGGGCGATGGTACTGCACCGACACACTTTATTCGAGCAAATACCCAGTATGTACCTGGCAGATACCTGGAATGCGCCGCTCCTCACCTCTGACAAGCCCCGTTGCATTTGCCTTCCCAGCCTGGGTTCATGCCTGGCTGACGGGCGGCTGATCTGTTAAATGATAATGATTAGGATTTAATAGGCTGCAATGCTTCGCGTGTCTACCAGATGGCATAAATTCATGAATTGTAATGCAGTATATATATATATACTGTGCAGTATTGCAGCCAGCGGGAATAAAATGCTTCAATCCCTGCCTGGAAAATAACCCAATGCACTCGGGCAGAAAACAGTCACAAACCTCAATACACCCGGGTATACCCGAATTCGTGGGACTAGCCGAGCTCGAATAAAGTGTGTCGCCAGTGTAGGTTGTCTGGGAGGAAGCTTTCCTCCGGTCTTGGTCGCCATGTTGTCTCCTGGCGTGGTCTTGACGGGGTTGTCGTGTCCTCCTCAACGGCATACATTTACACTAAATCTTCTGGTTGAGGGGGTGCGCTTGGTGATGGAAGGGGGTCAATGCTCCCATTCATCACATCCATGCCACCCTCCTGCTCCAGCGTCGGGGAAACAGGGGCATGAACACCGAGCAAATGATGTATCCCCGCTATGTCAGCCTCTATCTTCTCCATTCGTCGATCCATCCGTTGATCCATATGTTGCATCCGTTGATCTATATCTAGCATCCATTGATCCATATGTAGCATCCGTTGCTCCACATTTAGCATGGTCTCCAGAAGCAGATCTATCTTTGCCAGCACAATAGAGTTCCCGGGGATAGCCACACTTATCCCATTCAGCATCCAGTCTAACGAGCTGCTTCTTGTGCATGGCGTGTGGACATCTGGGTGGATGAGTGCAACAGAGGATGAGATGGGGGTTCAATGGAAAGAAGCGGCAGCGTCGTCGAAGAAGGGTGGAGGAGGTGACCTGTGGATATCCGGAAGAGGAGAAGCGGCAGCGTCGTCGAAGAGGGATGGAGAAAGTGACCTTTGGATTTCCGGGCGAGAAGCAGAGTCGTCTAAGAGCAAAGGAGAAAGAGACCCATGGATTTCAGAGGCACCAGCGGCAGCGTCGTCGGATACAACTGGAGAAGATGGCCTGTGGGTTTCAGGGAGGGCGGCAGCAGCGTCGAGGACGAGGGGTGGAGAAGACGGGCTGAAGATTTCCAGGACAGCGGCGGCAGAGTCGTCGAAGCATATGCGAGGAAGTGGTCTGCGGGTTCGATGGGTTGGCTCCCATTCGTTTTGCGTCGAGAGTACATCACCGTATTTCTTCTTGACATAATAAGGCTGACGTCTATGAAAACCCTTAGCCTTTGGGGTCAGCAGAAGGTTTTCTTTATTGGCCTTAGCCTGTCGCTTTGGCATTGGCGTGAAAACGGCAACCGCCTTTTGCTTTTTCTGCATGACAGGCACGACAGAGGTGAGTGGGTTCCTGCGTCCGTAGAATCGGGGTTGATCCATGGAAGCAGATGGCATAATACAGTATCTGGACAAGGGCAAGTTCAGATAAAGATCATGGAGTGGTGGGCTATGCAAAGTGTGTAACCTTTTATGCATGGTGGCGAGGTACAGGTGTTGAAAGTGGGCGTACTCTAATGTGAGTCATTACCGTATTAATACACCATCCATTTTGTGGATTCACTGCACATTGAATACACATCGACTAAACATCGAATATACATTCTTGTGTTTGTATTTCTTTCTACTCGCAGCAATGGCTGTTAAAAAGATTTCCAAGGATCTCAGCATGCGAATTAAGGAGATGTACACGAACGGACACCGAATTGCTGCTATCCAACGCTGGTTAGCTACTTCTGGCCTCGTTGTGCCAGCAACCACCGTGAGCTATCATGCACACGGAAAAAACAGAGAACGCAAAAGGGCACCAAGGGTAACTAACGCGTAAGTATATTTATACAACTTAAAATTACATTTTATATGAAATAATGTACTGTAGATCTACAGTACTGTATCTAATATTTTTGTTATTTCTGTATATTTATATTACAACAGTAAATATATTTTGTATATTGCTGCATATTGATACTGTAGAACTGTGCTGTAATACTGTAATGCTGTGCTTGTGGCCAACTTCACTGTAACTTACCGGGTTGTTTTTCTTTACATTGTAGGGAGACAACTCTTCTGGTTGACAAAATAAATGAGGAGAATGATGAGAAGAGTGCATTAAGGGTCAAATACACTCTGCAGGAAAATCACAATCTCACTGTATCCGAGACCAGCATAAAGAAGATGAGACACAGCATTGGATGGAAATATGGACGTGTGAGGTTAGTACTGGACAGTACAGGAGGTAAAAGTGTTGTTTTTGAAACTGTACTGTACCGCTAAAATTATTTATTCCTTGTCATTACAGAGCGTACCCCATGATAAGGGACGTAAACAAAATAAAAAGAGTGGTCCAGGCCCAGGCATGGATCGACGGTGGGGAAACTTTCCAGGATTGCATCTTCACTGACGAGTCTACTGTGTCGCTGGAGAGATTTGCAACCTTTGCATTCCACAAAAAAGGTCGCATATCTATGAAGCCGCGGCCAAAACACCCCATGAAGCTGTTGTGTGGGGTGCCATCTCTAGGCGTGGACCAGGATGCATTGTCATCTTTGAAGGTAAAATATATAAAATATAATGTAGCCTTATGCACTGTACTTATGTAGCCTTATGCACTGTAGCCTTACTGTGTGCACTGTATTGTACTATTGTGCAGTTTTTTGAGCACTTTTATTTTCTTATTATAGGAATCATGAATAAAGCTTTCTTCCAAGACAAAATTGTCCCTGACATCACACGCGAGTTCCCGGATGGTCACCGTTTCTACCAGGACAACGATCCGAAGCACACCGCGTCAACAGCACATTTCCTTGAGTGCAGTATCAACTGGGTGAAGACGCCAGCGGAGTAAGTGCGGTAACCGTGTCTCATTTTTTCCCCACTGTTTTTACTGTGTACTGTATCTCTTAAACTAATTGTCCTTTTTTTCCAATGACAGATCGCCAGACTTCAATCCGATCGAATTGGTCTGGCATCAGCTGAAGGACCATATCCGGAAAGTGGTGAAACCCTCCAAAAAGGACAAGTTGTTGAAAGGCATAATGAGTTTTTGGAACGATGTACTCACCGTGGAACGCTGCAATGAATATATAGACCATATTGCGACTGTGTTGCCCATTGTGATCGCGCGTAATGGGCAAGCATCAGGAAAGTAGTACTGTACTGTAGTATTGTAAGTACATTATGATACAGGTAAGTATGGCACAATTTTTTTCTTTCCTAATAGTCAGAGTATACAGTAGTTACAGTTTTTTCTTTACAGAGAGAGCAGCACCAGCCATCAGGTTACAGTACATAGTATTTAACAGTAGTCAGAGTATACAGTAGTTCAAGTATAGACTAGTTTGACAGTACTACAGTAACTGCCTACTAACTGCTCAATTTTTTTCTTTCCAGAGAAAGCAGCACCAGCCATGTACAGTAGTACTACACATCACACAATGCCATAATACAGTACGCACATAACTGCACTAATTTTTTTTTTCTTGTCGTTTTAGGAAAAAAGGGTGCCCTGGGGGGAGGTGGGGTGTTGTGTCCAGTCTAATCTGTTTGTACAGTCAAATGTACAGTATATAAACAGCAGTAATGATGTACACAAAACCTCTCCTCTCTCAACGAACTACTGTACTGTACACAAAATGAGGAACAAGATAAAGACAGAAAAAATAATATTACTATATATATATATATATATATATATATATATATATATATATATATATATATATATAAAAAAACATAATACTGAGTTACATTATGGTGAGTAAAAAAAGTGACAAAAACCCTCCACAGGAAAGCAAATATGCAAATATAGCTGTATGCTCATCTGCATGTCTTAGGCAGGTCTGCAACCCCGCCTTTCCCCATTATCACCCAGCATACAGCACTTCCACTGCAGCAAGGGATTCTGGGAAATTACATGCAAATGAGCACACAGTGTCACTTTTTGCCTCAATAACCATTTTTAACATGGTTCCCTATAGGCTTAAGCTTGCTGCATGGTCACAGCTTTGAGCACAGCCAGGGTTAAGGTGCATACCCAGAAAACCACCCACAGACAGCTGTTTCGACCTTGATGGGTCTCATCAGTGTGGGGTTGATTTTACTGGGAATGCAAGAGAGGCTATGGGATAGGCTAAACCATAATACTGAGTTACATTATGGTGAGTAAAAAAAGTGACAAAAACCCTCCACAGGAAAGCAAATATGCAAATATAGCTGTATGCTCATCTGCATGTCTTAGGCAGGTCTGCAACCCCGCCTTTCCCCATTATCACCCAGCATACAGCACTTCCACTGCAGCAAGGGATTCTGGGAAATGACATGCAAATGAGCACACAGTGTCACTTTTTGCCTCAATAACCATTTTTAACATGGTTCCCTATAGGCTTAAGCTTGCTGCATGGTCACAGCTTTGAGCACAGCCAGGGTTAAGGTGCATACCCAGAAAACCACCCACAGACAGCTGTTTTGACCTTGATGGGTCTCATCAGTGTGGGGTTGATTTTACTGGGAATGCAAGAGAGGCTATGGGATAGGCTAAACCATAATACTGATTATTACATGACAGTTAAAAAATTATAACTAAAAATTTTTTTGGGGGGGGCACTCATTCAAGCAGTGGTGGGTGAAGTTACAGGTGCATGAGCAGTAATCAACTAGCTCCCATCCGAAAGAGGATTACACAGGTGCATAGAGTGGTGATGCTCTGTGCAAATAAAATTCAAGAAGGGATTTTACAAAGCGCTACCGTAAACAAAGCCTCAAAGCTCCCATCTCAAAGAGGATTACACGCAGGCGCAGTGAGGCTTTGTAGGTCGGCTATGGACGGATTAACAACACAATGGCAAGATTCAGAAAATTAACGACTCTGTGGAGAGGGGGGGTTGGGTGAGTCACGCGCAGTAAGCAGCTAGCTCCCATCTCAAAAAGGATTACACTCAGGCGCAGTGAGGCTTTGTAGCTCGGCTATGGACGGATTAAGAACACAATGGCAAGATTCAGAAAATGAACGACTCTGTGGAGAGAGGGGGTTGGGTGAGTCATGCGCAGTAAGCAGCTAGCTCCCATCTCAAAAAGGATTACACGCAGGCGCAGTGAGGCTTTGTAGCTCGGCTATGGACGGATTAAGAACACAATGTCAAGATTCAGAAAATTAACGATCCCGTGGAATTTCAAATCCTTGAGCTAGCCTTGTGTGTGTTTGTGGGGGAGGGGCTACAGGGTACAAGTTCAAAGATAAAGATATACTTCAATTTCAAAAGACAGTTCATCATAATAATACACCCCCAAATACAGTACGTACAGTAAAAAGCACACAAATCAACCCAGTGCAGTCAAACGCACAGGGTCGCAGTCAAAAGCTAAAGCACAGATTGAATACCATAATACAGTAATGTAAAATGTAGTTGATGGGTGGTCACAGCCTCAGGAACTCAGCCGAATACAATATGAATAAAAGCAATTTTATTGCACTGTAGTGCTGCACATCACATCACAGAGAACACCTCTGACGCGTTTCGTTCCGTTCAGGAACTTTATCACCCATCAACTACATTTTACATTCCTGCTACTATCGGTGTGGAGCACGCAGGCTACTACGCGGAGCCGGGAGCTGATCCTCAAGGTTTCCCTCCCCCTGGTGAGCAGACTTCTATCTTCAAATTCCGCCTGCTCACGGAGATACAGGATCGCTGAGACGCAGCATTTCCCTCCACACGTCAGTCGCATAGCCGACGGCCCTCGGTGATGACGTCAGACGCTACCGCGACACTCGAGGAGACGGGACCAGCCAGGCATAGGCGGTGAAGAGACCGGGTCGGGTAAGGGCAGCAGGCATCTCCAGCGTGAGTACTCGAGAGGGGTAGCCTGCGGTTGCTCCTTCTCTGGTCTCGGTTTTTCCTGTGCACTAGCCCCCCACCCAGGTTATACTTGATATCGTCATCTGCCGGAGCCTGGCTTTTGTTTCCCCTCTGTGCAGGATATTCATGCCTGCCTAGTAGTCATCCATTCTACATGCACATCAGAGATTTTCTACTGAACCAGTTCTGTTGTGGACATTTGTAGCACCGGACATTTGGGGTTCACTCCCCTACATACTACCATAATACAGTAAAATGGTTTTTGCAGGTTTGTGGAGAAAAAAAAATTACAATAAAAATTTTTTTTTTTTTAAATTTTGGTCACTCACTCAAGCAAGCAAGCAGTGGAGGGCGAAGTAACAGGCGCATGCGTAGTAATCACCTGCTGTCAAGCAGGAATATGATTGAAACCAGACACACGTTCAAAGGAATGGTGTGGGAGAGATGAACTGCATTGTAGAGAAGATAAGAAGTTGAAATACCCTGCAGTGCAGTTAATTATCCTGAGCGAGGGGACAGCGGCGTATATGCCGAAATGTGACACTGTTACAGTACTGTACATGCCTATGCGCTTTCAACAATTTTCAAATGAGACATACTGTACAGCAGCACAGCACTGCAAATGCATGTATACTTTAAATATGCAAATTTACACTTACTGCGTGCGCACACAGACTGTGTACTGGCGTAGGTTGAACCGCGAAGGTATTAGACTTCCAAGACAACAGCTCGCAAACGCCCCCCTGAGTTTTTACACAGCATTGCAGTATTGCAGACAAAGAGAATAAATTGCTAAAATCACTAGCGCTAAAATAACACAATTCACTCCGGGCGAAACAAACAGAAAACCGCACCTAACCGGGATAATCTGAGAGCCGCGGATCTAGCCGACTTAGACTCAGGTCGGCCGCACCTGTATATGCACATCAATGATACTATAGGCTGGCGGGGGCCCTCGGGTGTTACCCGCGGGCCTACAGTACCAATTCTGTGCCCCCCCAATTTAATGTCAAAACACATACATACTTATAAAGAAATAACCCCCCCCCCCCAAACACATACAATATAGTAATGGGCACAAATACTATTATCCACAAATGGATAATAGTGAATGTGCCAATTTTAAATACATAAAGAACAATAAATACATTAAATACATATTACACTCACCCTTGTCCGGCTGCCACGATGATGGCCATCCTCATCTTCAACACCGTCCATGCCCTCTCCGATGCTGCAAAACATAAACAAGAATAAAAACAGCCAATGTAATGTCCCCTAACCCCTTAATCACCATAGCGGTTATTAACCAATACAGTCATTAAGGGGTTAACCCACCCTCACCCACCACTCGGGAGGCCTACATACCCTCCCCCACTAACCCCCCACCCCGTGAGGCCTAACCACCCTCACCCAATACCCAGCCAGGAGGCCTACCCACATACCCTTGGGGCCAATACCCCCTCCCTCCACCCCCAGTACCCACTATAAAAACAATACACTGCCCCACAATAAACATCATTATATTTATTAAATACATAACCCACCCCCTGTGCCCCCCCATAAATACATGATTTATTATTTTACATACAGGGTTAATACCCCAGGTCCACATGAGTCCCCGGTGGGCCTGACGGGTCACCTCACAACCCTACAGGTGCCCAGCATCATTTTTTACACCGGGTCTGGAGGCCTGTTTGTGGTTCCCGCCAGGCGCCATGGTCCACCATGTGGTCTCCGCGGGTCACCGTGGGCCACAATGGGGTCTCCACGGTAGGCCCGCGGATGTCTGGGGGCCCCCCGGGTCAGACCCACAGGTGTCTGAGGGGCCTCGGGTGGTTCCCACGGGGGTCTGGGGACCCATGGGTGGTCCCTATGGGTCCGCGGTGCCCCCACAAATGTGGGGCCACCGGTTCTTCCCCGCAGGTGTCCCCCGTGGACCCGGCAGCCTGCTACCCGTGAGAAGCCCGAGGATACCGCAGGTGGTCTCCAGAGGTCTCTCGCAAACCAGAAGAAACCAACCCTGTATGTAAAAAAAATAAACCTGACCTATACATTAAATACATCAATTCCCCCCCCAGAACACATACTGTACAATAATGTGCAACATAACTATTATCCAGATAGGGATAATAGATTATTTGCCCATTATTAAACACATTAACTAGCATAATAAAATAACTAAAGTTCTACTCACCTCATCAATAAGAAGCCCCCTCGCCAGCATAATCCGTGTCCTCCGTTGCCAACAAAATACATAGCCAATACATTGCAATTACATTCAGATATCAATTAACCCCTTAATCACCTTATCGGATAATAACTGCAAAGGTAATTAAGGGGTTAAGCCACCCTGGCTCGATACCCACCCTTCACCCATTCATTTGGGTAGGGAAGACTTGGCGAGAGCACTTTTTCGGCGCCTACTGCATAGAGCCCATAGCCCGACTTGCCTGTCCTGGAGATGTATCAAAAACAGCTACAGTAGATGCTGCGACTCCGAATCAGGTAAAAACAGCGAGCAGTACATATAGTAGGGACATTGCTGTCCACAGCTTTATCCTAATCCATGAAAAAGACACATAGATGTAGCAAGACTAATTTTCCCTGAGGTTGGATTAGCACTGGGGGAATCCAATAGAGGAGTCTGAAAGTTACCATGGTCATACATGTTAATTACTCTTTCTAAACATGAATAATTACATTATACATTTTTCTCATATATATATGTAACAAACACACAAATGCTTATCGCTCTCCAACTATTCAATATAGAGTCTAATTTAACTCATGGTGCATAGGGTAAAAACTGATATGAATACATAAATCCAAAGGGGGGGGTTGAAGCCCCCAGTGGAGCAAGAAACCCAGGGCTGCACTCACGAGAGAAAGGTAAGGGGGACCACACAATGTGTCCCGGGCCAATAGCCCTGTGCTACGCAACGCAAAACAAAAAAGGCTTATTTATATACAAGGGAAAGGAACATCAGGGGGTGTGGGGTAAGTGGGGAGAGAGAAGTGCGTTAAAACATAAGGTAGGTGGTTACCAGGGCAGAACAAGGTCCCATATATCAGGTATACTAAAAGTATATATTAATTCCTAGTATATATGATACTTAAGGTACTGGCTGATTTGAGACTTGGATGACCAGAAAAAGCAAACAAACAGGGTGTTTACTTATAGCAGCTGCAATCAGCTAAAGTACATACGGGCTATAATCAAACCTTAACACTGTTATTAGTCGGGCACATATAAATACACAATTAGTCCCCTGTAATGGGGAACCGTTCGTATTAATAGCCTCCCGCAAAAGTACTATGTAGTGCTGTATCACTTCACACAGGGCGGTATAACCGGCATGAAAGGTGCATAAGTCAAAAGAAAAGGTCTAATACAACCCGTTCCGCCGCGTGACTGTTAGGCGACTCGGTACACCAACTCTCCTGGCATCATCCTGGTCGCCCCCACCTACGTCAAAGGAATGACGTCATCTAAAACCGACGGGCCGTTTCGCATAGGAACCTATGCTTCGTCAGGGCTTAAAGTGGTAAGGAGACTCACTTCACTAATTCCTTAAATACCCGTTTTCGTAACAGGAAGTGGGTAGTCCCCTGATAGTTAACTCCTTGTTAGCATCCTGTTATGGATGCTTAGTAAAGTGCTCCTCACAAAGAGGTTTTAAACCAGCTACAATGTAATGCTGCGCTATGAGTGTCCTGCAGGTCGCTGCAAGAGCTGTTATTAAAGAATGATGTGGGAAAGACCCATATTTACCACAGACCCCCAGTTATCCAGTACATAATTGCATGAAATAAATATACTAAAAAACCATGGCTGTTCTTGTTGTGTCAGTGTTGATATGAGCCCAGTACTGGTGTATGGCATAAGGAGATGTGTGTATAGGAGGTGTAGGAGTGTGAGCCCCTACATGGAACCACCTCTAGGAGTCAATGTGGTTCCAAAAGAGTATATGACTCATACATATAGAATAATAAAACATATCCTTCATTCCCACATACCATATTGTGTATTGAGTCTCACTAAGGGCAAGCGGTATAGCGTGACATCTCAGGGGTGATCGAATAGGTCTAATATACATATAAGGAAAGCTGTTATTAAAGAATAATATGGGAAGGACCCATATTTACCACAGACCCCCAGTTAGCCAGTACATAATTGCATGAATTAAACATACTAAAAAACCATGGCTGTTCTTGTTATGTCATGAGCCCAGTACTGGTGTATGGCATAAGAAGATGTGTGTGTATGAGGTATAGGAGTGTGAGCCCCTACATGGAACCACCTCTAGAAGTCAATGTGGTTCCAAAAGAGTATATGACTCATACATATAAAACATGTAAAACATATCCTTCGTTCCCACATACCAAATTGTGTATTAAACCTCACTGAGGGCAAGCGGTATAGCGTGACATCTCAGGGGTGATCTAATAGGTCTCATATACATATAAGGTGTTAGGGTGTAGGAGTGTAAACCCCTACATGGAGCCACCTCTAAAAGTCAATATGGTTCCCAAAGAGTATATGACTCGATTAAAAATAAATCCCCGGATCCCATGACAAACTTGGTTACAAGAGGGGTTCATAAAAATGGAGTGTAGATGAAGCCCTCGTTGAGACCATCTGGGTACAGTGTTTTAAGTGTGTAGATCCACCTGCACTCTGTTTGCATTAGATGGCGATCCCAGTCACCTTTCCTTGGTCCCCGGCTCACATGTTCAATACCACAAAAGGTTAAGGCATTTAAATCACCATCATGGGCTACGTTAACATGTTTTGCCACAGGCAGATCTTTACTGTTTCTGATGGACCCTATATGTTCGAGGATCCGTGTTTTCAGTTGTCTGTGGGTTTTTCCCACGTATCTCTTTCCACGTTTGCATGAGATAAGATAAATCACCCCTGTAGTGAGGCAATTTATGTATTCCCTGATGTGATATGTTTTGGATTTTGGGCCCAAAAAGGTCTTGGTCCTGGGCATATATGTACACGCCTTGCATCTACCACATGGGAAAGAGCCGATGGGCTTCGTGTCCCCTAACCAAGTTCTTGGTTGGTCCCCACGATAGTGACTATGTACTAAAGTGTCCTGGAGATTGCGGGCTCTTCTACAAGTCATTGTGGGATTTTCCTTAAGTACCTGTTTGAGGTCACCATCCTCCATTAGGACATGCCAATGTCTGGAGAAGATATTCCTGATATACCTCCATTGGTTGTTGTATGTACCAATGTACCTGATGATGTGTTTGTCAGTATCATGATTGGTTCTTTGACCCGTCACTAACAGTTGCTCTCTTGGTGCTTTTCTAGCCTTTTTGAAGGCTTTTTTAACGGCCCCTTTGCTGTATCCCCTTTGGAGAAAACGTGTGGTCATATCTGCAGCCT